>NW_013666513.1:306324-312406 GCF_000517525.1 Limulus polyphemus
AATGGAGGTATTGTTACATGCTCTTTGTTAATGGAGGTATTGTTACATGTTATCTGTTGACGAAATGAAACTTACAGGACAAAAACTTGCTGTTAAGTAACGAAAACTCGTGTCATGCGCAGTGAACAACTTGCTGGAAACCCATTTGAAACAAGATCAATCAGAGATTGCATACCTTCGACTCGTTTCAAGTTTTGGATTTTTGGTTTCAATGTGTGCCTGAAATTCGGTCCAAATCCGATCACTAGTTTACATAATTATTATCAACAAAGAAACTGTGGAAATGCCTTATATCTCCGTTCTAAAAATGTTTCAAAGTGATCCAGAATCCGGACCTGGGTCTGGACTAGATTTGGGGAGGACAGTCCTATGAGGACACCCTATCTCCTGTAAAAATTTCACATAAATCGGTTTATTATTTTTTGAGGTACGCGCGCAGACATACCTACATACGAACCCAATACAATAACCTCTCCCCCCCCTTCGGGGGCGAAGGTAACTACGCTTATGCGTAGCAAAATCCAACTTTAAGTTTGTTTGTTTGTTTTGAATTTCGCGCAAAGCTACACGAGGACTATCTGCACTAGCCGTCCCTAATTTAGGAGTGAAAGACTAGAGGGAAGGCAGCTAGTCATCACCACCCACCCCCAACTCTTGGGCTACTCTTTTACCAACGAATAGTGGGACTGATCTTCACATTAAAATGCCCCCCACGCCAACTTTAAGATAATATTTTCTACTTTTCACTTCATGAAGCACGAACATTCCAACATGAACGAAAAGTGAATTATACAGGTTGTTCACCTAAATAATTACAACAATAAATAATGAAAAAAAAACAACAACATAACAACGTGGTGTTAAACGTCAAACATCAAAACTATAGAACTATGAAAACTGAAAAGGTAAGTTTGAAAAATGTGAAAATACCTTTTACCAGTGTGACCTTATTTATACTATTCATGAAATTAGCTATTGATGTACCTATAACTGACTTGTTGATAAAAGGGGTCTTTCACTTATATATTTCATTGACCTGCTTGTCTTAATCATCTTTCTGTCCAAAGAACCGGTTTCAACAAAAATTTATTTCCATGATTTTCACCGAAATAGGCATATTTTACGATGACCAACTCATGATTACGGTTTTATAGTATTATTAATAGCTCTCATCTCTCCAAGTAGGTCGATACAATCAAATTATTTATGATGGAACTATATATAACTCTAGAGTTAAGAATTAGAATGTTAATGAGACCAAGTCTTTCTGTTTTTAGTTACATTATAAAGAAGCAATTTATAAACAACCAACTAAAGTGAGGAATAGGAAATGACAACTTGAAAGGCATTTTATGTGCACGTGGACTAAACGGTCAGGTCAGAGACCCCCTACGATTCAGATACAGTCGTCCCTAATGTTGAAGTACTCGACAGACAGCCGCACGCTCCCGCTGCCACAAAAGCTTTGTTATGCTGGACTGGCTGTCGTGCACTTACGCGCTCACAGCTGAAAATGTGAAGCGTGTTCTGCTTAGCAGCATTGTGTCTCGAACTCCGGACACTTAGATCCGTAGCCCGACATGCTAACAGCTAAGCGACGCCCAACTACCAATAAAAAACTAAAAAATTATAAATAAGACTTTTCAACAGACTTTTAGTTAATTACTCACCGTCATTTGTTATGGTAGGGACGCCTTTTAGAAGCTGGCGAAGCGTGATATACATAATATATTATGTTAGGCCTATTATATTTTTAACACTACTTAACAGAGAATAAGATGAATATAGTGTGCGGCTGAAATACTGTTATCATACACTCTTCTAATTCTTGAAAGGCCATAAGGGACTAGATGAGGGTTTGTTTGTTCGTAATTAAGCACAAAGCTACACAATGGGCTATCTGTGATCTGCCCACCACGGGTATCGAAACTCGGATTCTAGCATTATAAGTCCGCAGACATACCGCTGTGCCACTGGGGGGGGGGGGCTTAGATGTGGGATGTAGAGTTAAAACATATAATAGGCCTAACATAATGTCTTATTAGAAATATAATCAACTACTCAGCGTTTTAGGTTTTAGTTTTCTTGTGTTTTAAGTTATGTTAGTAAATAGTTCAGTTCGTTTGTGATGCAGGTTTGGCTTCTTTACAAGTTAATTTTCAGCTTTAATCTAAAATGTTCGTATATTTTTACCAGAAGATCCTACAAATGAATAAAGAAAAATATTGTTACAGTAACTTTATCTATTGGATGCCTTACATCACAAAGTTAATATAGCTTATCACGAAAATCATGCCAGTTACATAATAAAACAATGATGGTGAAAAAGACGCCAACATGATTAATATCAAATTGTCTTTACGCTTAGTTGAGAATGTGTCTGATAGATAAACTTCCATGAAAACCCACCAGGTGTTGTTTGGAGATATCGCCCTTATTTTATGATATCACTAGCTGGAGTATCCGTCCGGGTGAAATAAAACCTCGTTTGTAACAAGGGATCAGAGATTTTGCTTCTATTGTTTTTCTAAACATAATAAATATTAAAAGTGCAATAAAAAGTACATAAAGGTACCAATACTGAAAAGAAAGACATACTGTTTTCAAAAATTCTATCAATATGAAATTAAATGGGGTTCCAGCCCCTCCCAGTGCTCTTCCTCGTGTCATCTTGTATCACTATATGAAGTTGTGTTGATTTGGTAGTTTTCCCGAAATTAGATGCCCCCATGACCTCCTCATGTCATCCTGTATCAATGTATTAAGTGTGGTGCTGATTGATCAAGAAATGTTGAAACGCATAAGGGACAGATATGAATTGATAAATATACGACCGTGTATTTTTTCTCGGACACACATTTTGCTGTATATAATAGATTATTGTTTTAACAAATCATGTTCATTTATGACAAACAGAATGGTCCCCCGGTGATTTTGTTTGTTTGTTGTTAAGCTCAAAGCTACCAAATAGGCTATCTGTGCTTTATCCACCGGGTATCGAAACCCGCTTTTGGCGTTACAGACCGTCAGGTTTAAAGTTGAGTCACCGGTAAGATTACGGACTTGCAACGCTAAAATTCTGGGTTTGATTCCCCGCTGTGGAGAGACCGCAGGCAACCCATTGTGTAACTTTCCACTAAGAAAACAAAGCAGCTATAACCCATTAGTTCGTTCAGGAAACTATAACTCTATGTAAAATACGTCTTTATTCAATGGCGCTCCATGTCTCACTCAGAGTTGAGTCACAAATAAAACATGGGTGTAGCTAGATATGGGGTTGAGTATTCAACCTCCCCCTCCCCGTCCAACACACCTTTTTAAATATTTTTAAAATAAAAATTAAATAAGAAGTACTATACTTGTTACAAATTTTGTATTCAAATAACCGTTACATGTAATGTTTTTACGAATTAGGGTTTTGTTCGAGTTTATAATTATTTAAGGTACGCATGATCTTGAGTGCATGTATCTAAAGTGTTTAGGAATTAGTCTCTACCCCCACTACAATTTTGTTACTACACCCTTGTTCGTGTTCCGGTGAGCTGTTGATTGTTGAGGCACCTATGGCACATTTATCAGAGGCACCTGTAACGCATTCTTCAGTTACTTTAATCTCTGAATCTTCATGACAAACATAGCTTTGGTTAGGTTATTGTTATGCTTAAAGTTACACAATGGGCTATCTGTGCTCTACCCACCACGAGTATTGAAACTCGATATTTAGCCATTGTAGGGGAAACAAAAATAGCATGCCAATTTTTTACGACTGGCCTCCTGCAAATATTCCAATATTTCCTGTCAGATTGATCATTTTGTCCTGTCTGATAGAGTTATTTCGTCCAAGTGTAATTCATGACCTATTCCACTGCTCTGTGGGCCCGAGCGAGGCCTAGCAATTAACTTATTGGACTAGGGATCGATCCGAGAGTCTCTGGCTCCAGACGTGGTGCTTCGTACCTCCAGCTATAGGTGCAGTATAGATGTGGCAGTCAATCTCGATATTCAGGCGATGAGTACTGCCTAATAGTTGCCTCTCCTCTGGTCCGCAGTTCAAAATTAGGGAACGTTATGCCTGAACCATAGGATTCTCTGACTTGGTCGTTTAGCCATCCCACTGCATGCATAAGGTGAATTAACAAGCCAATGCTCTATTTTAATCTTGCAGCCTAGTGGTTAGCATGTCGGGCTGCGGAAGCGCAAGGTCCAGGGATTTAGAAGTGATGCTTATGAATACGCTCAGAATTTTCAACTGTGGGCGTCTTATAAGTGTCAATTACATTAGTTGTTCAAATATAGGTGACAGGTGCTGCTAGTTGGTTGTTTTCCCTCTGGTGAGCAGTTCAAAATTAGGGATGACTAATTTTGAATCCTACGTTTACCCTGCGTGCGCATAAGTTGTCGTTCATTTCAATAATTTCAATTCTTTTTTACCTTGGGCTGTAGATTTATGGTACAGGACAACTGTTCATAAGTTTTTAGACAAAAAAATATCATCTAACATTCTTCTCATATTCTCTCCTTATCATCTTCCATTCTGGATGAAACCTCTTCAAAATAATCTGAGCACTGACCTCGACATCTAGTAGGTCATAGAATAGACCCAAAGTTCATCTACGATTTGGAAACTTGCACTTAAATTAGGACCACAGTTCATCCAGGTTAAAAGGTGATGAGTTTAGGCTTATTATTCTTCGCTGAAACCAACTTGTCGAAATTGTCAAGTGCTGAGCGAGGAGTCACAGCTTTTACTTTTTAGATACAAAAAGAAGACATCTTTGTTTTTTGATGGAAGGGGAAAACCTTGATGTTCGTATGTCGTTAAACACAAAACTACACAATGAGTTATTTGTGCTGTGCCCACCACGGGTATCAAAACCCGACTTTTAGCGTTATAAATCAATAGACTTACCGCTGAGCCACTGGGGAGCCAACACAGAATCGTAACCGGGGGGGGGGGGGCAAGGCATATCTAGGCATATTCATCACATATTGTTTTTCAGCTTTTATATACATAATAAACTCGTTTTGTTTCCTTTGATAAAAAATAAAACTTCTACAAACATTATTATATTTGATTTGATATATTTAGATTACCATTTTATCAAAAATGTGGATCAATTTCAGCTTTTTGATTTATTGGCTCCCCCCCCTAAAAATTATTGAGCAGAATAAGAAGTTTGTTTGTTTTTATTGTTCTTTCGAATCGTTATCTTGAGGAATTCAAGAAAGTTTTTGTGTAAAATGTTTCCAGGCAAAGGTTAGTATATAAAATATGTGTTGGTAAAATTTGTTATGCGATTTCAACAAACCACAGAAGCCTTGTCATGAGCAAACTTCAACAAGATTATTAATCGCAAGTTATTTCAGGTTTCTGTATGTCCAAACGGTAACTAGCTTGCTAATTGTATTCTGAATTTTCCTATTACATTTTTTTCTAAGTTAACATCACAGAATTTTTTTTACCTTGCAAAAATGTATAGTTTTCCATTATCTTTCTAGTTCTGGTTGAAAGTTGCCTAGAAACTTACGTAACGAAAACTAAGTTTGTTAATGATAGCATGGCTCGTATTTTCCTTCGAAAATCCATAAGTTTTGCTCTAGTTTTTCCTTGACTGTTTACTCTCTGTATTGAATTAATTTTTAAAATGTTTCCTATTGGTGACATGATGTTGACTGGTACCTAATTAGTATGCTACCTATTCCTGTGTGTTTCTTGAAAGTGTTCGACACTATGTCAGTCATTTGCACTAAAAACTATCCATGGTAGCCTTGCTCTACCTGATATCCATAACAATAGGCCTAAGATAAAATCAGCTGCTTATTTTGAATGAATGCCAATTTTTATTTTTTAATGCTCTCAGTACGAATTTCTCTACGTTACTCTGAAAATAATAAAGAATAAGTATTATAAGTTGTAGCCTTTTTAAAACTAAGCTAGTATGACAAAAATTGACTATGTAAAAACCTATAAAACACGCTATATACACACACATCATGGTCACAAGTAAATAGACACCACCTTTTAAGAAAAAATGAAATTTTTCAGTCATATTCACATGAATTGATATATTTATAATTCTAA
>NW_013666513.1:313406-320540 GCF_000517525.1 Limulus polyphemus
GGTGTCTATTTACTTGTGACCACTCAGTGTATATATATACATATATAGTAAGATAATTTCACATTGGAATATTAGTGAAAAGGTACAACTTAAAGTAAACTAAAATACAGGGTGGTCCAAAAATGTATAATCCAAGACTAGCACATTTTGAGAAATGGATTCTGGTAATTCACCACTGGAACCCAATTTTAATAGGTCTAACCTTCTTTAACCACACCCTTATCCCCGTCATTAACATTCTCTACCAGTGATTGGTACGACTCTGATGGAATAGATCGTCACTCCTCTTGTAAAATAGCTTCCAATGTAATACGTTTCAGGATCTGTCTCTTCTACCTATCAGCTGGCATCCCATAATCTCGGATACATCATTACTCTTAAACCATAGCCGGACAAGGAGTGTAGTAAAGTATGAAAAATTATCATGATGATAAAGGTACGGTGTCCCCCTCCCAATTCTATCATTGCAGGCATTAATATGCCCAAACAATCTAAAACAGGTCAGCACCATTATATTCTCTCTCTGCTCTTTACAGTTGGAACAATAATTTCATATCCAAAAAACAACCAGTGTATCAACCTCTCTCACTATTCTTCACAATTGGAACAACACTTTCATATCCAAAAAACAACCAGTGTATCAACCTCTCTCGCCATTCTTCACAATTGGAACAACACTTTCATATCCAAAAAACAACCAGTGTATCAACCTCTTTCGCCATTCTTCACAATTGGGACAATACTTACATATAAAAAATAATCTCTAAATTTCCGTCCAACCTAAACAATTAATCTGAAACAAACAACGCATACCAGGATTCATTGCTTCACAATATGATTTTTAATGTTCTTCATGTCATTTTCGATGCTCAATACTCCACGAGATCTGATGCCCTGCATTTACAGTTTTATTTAGCAGCTGTAGCCAGTTCATTAAGTGCAGCAACGTGGAGCTGCCTGGGTGACAAATTTAATGCTAAATCTTCGTTTTCTTCATAACACGTTTCAAAGTTCATTTGAAATGAGTAGTTATAACTTTAGGTGTATGGCCCGTTTGCATTTTCACAATAGCGCGTCCAGTGGTCATCCATTTCTACATTATGCATGAACCTCAGCAGGTTTGGATATAAGCAGATAAAGTGAAATGTCTCGGACACTCAAACTACCAATTCTGAATCAAATAATTATTTTTGAAGATCCATGAATTCCTTTTCTCATTACATCTTGACTGCTGTCTGTGGCAGATGCTGACCTTTACTCATGACTTATCATTGAATACACCATGAGGATTACGTAATAGTTCCATGGGGACGGACCCATTACTAGTTGGGGTGTGCTGTTCCAATAATTTTGGTAACATACCGTAGTCTGGTATGACTTGATACCCTGTAAAAATTTACTACATTAAAAACGGTAATAAAACATTTTTGGGTCCATTCTTTCTCATCATTGCTTTGTTTTTAATTTTGAAACCTGTTACCAAGTTATCTTTTCACACGTTTCATAATAAAAATGAAAATTGAGTCATTATACAGTTTTTACTTGTCTCAATCAAGTATTCAAAATTGTATAAAATATATAATGATGAAAAACGATAAAAACCCTTTAATTTCATTAAATATAGAGGACACTAGGGTTCATTGTGATACTGTGGTCATCAAAATATCAGATCTGTTAAACAAATGTTTTCCAGATGTTGTAACCATAAATAAATATAAAAAAATCACATACACGATATTTAGACTGCTTTACAAGTGCCATTCTCGGCATTTGGTTTCGTCTTAACTAAGTTATTTTATTAAAATACAATACGCAGTAGAAATACTGAAAACAAAAGTTTTATTAGTTCAGTATTAAAGTCATTTTGGGTTACAAAAAACTTCTAAAGTTGGTTTGGTTTGTTGTGAATTTCGCGCAAAGCTACATGAATGCTATCTGCGCTAACCGTCTCTAATGTAGCAGTAAAAGACTAGAGAGAAGGCAACTAGTCAAAACCACCCACCGCCAACTCTTAGACTACTCTTTTGCCAACGAATAGTGGGATTGACCGTCACATTATAACGTCCAACGGCTAAAGGGGCGAACATGTTTCGTGAGACGAGGATTCAAACCTGCGACTCACAGGTTGTACTTTTAAAGGTATAGAATCTCGCAACTATACATGAATTATATTGATACGTGATTTTGACCGATTTCAACAAATACTTGCCTGTTTTCAGGTTTGTTGTTGATGTTGTTCTTTAGAATACTTAGCATTAATACACACCCTTATAAAAACGGTTATTGATTAGCTATGAAATCGACTTATCAGTGAAAAAAACATTCACCTTAAGTGTTTTCATTTAGAAAGTTTCAAAGACTTGAATACAGGTTCCCAAACACTTGCTCAATCGAATAAATACACTTCAAAACATTTCACAGTTCATTTACAATTCCAAGTTTCACGCAGTTTGTGTAAACCACAAACCAAACTATTACTCAGTTTATGTAAAACTCATTCCAAGCTATTCCTCAAATCATGTACAACATTACATATTATTACCAAGTTGATGCAAGACACACTGGAAAATCATTTACAATTCACGTAAAATCTCGTTACAGAACATTATGATAAAGAAAGATAAAACTGGGAGTAGTTCAAAATTAAAATGATACCATTCATTATCTCAATGTCTTAATATGTAAAGCCCTAAAATATGTAAGAAATACCTTGGTATGCAATGTCTGAAAAATTTTGAATTCACGTTTAATCATGCGTATTTAGAAATTTAAGAGAAGAAAACAATTATTGAAACGATACAGTGAACAAGAGGGAATCATCAACAGCCGCGGTACTTGAAATTCTTTTAGGCAGGGTTAGAGTAATTTAATCTATAAGACCTTTTCTTCCTTTTTATTAGCTATATTTTTGTGTGCTAGCAATACCAAGGGGCGCGCATACCCGATTCGATTTTATTACTCATCAAGATCTCTACCAACCTACCCTCATATTAAAATTCCTTTAGGCAGGATTAGAGTAAATTGATCTATGAGACCTTGGGCGTGGTCAAATACGTCAAGTGAAAGGATTGGACCTCCTGAGTCCAAAACTGTAATTGAATCTCAACTCGATCAAGAGATGACGGAACTATGAGCTAAAAGTTTGTACTTTAAAAAAACCAAACTTAGAGACGTTCTATGAGCCGCTATGACGCGACTAAAAACAGAACATCCAAGTAAGACTTAATTCCTTTATCTCCTAGTGTTCAAAACAAGTAAGAAATACAAGAGTCTCTTTACAACGCTTCGTATACCATAAGCACATTTTCTGAAAAGTTTATTATAAATGCACAAATATATATTTTCATTTAAATATGAAGGAACCAGACTAACCAGTTAACAAAGAGCCCAGAATCGATCTAACAAAAACGAAGTGATATTTTTATGGACTTAACACGTTTTTTGGTAAAACTTGTTTATTTGTATTAACAGGCATAAACTGCATTAAACTGTATATTATAATAGGACTGAGTTCATTGTACCAAACTTACGGTTTATAACCACGCTTTTGTAGAGAAACTGAAGATGTTAATATTGTAAACAATTTCGACTGTTTAGATGGCTTCGTAGCTATTGTTAACAAAAAAAAAAAAGGTGTGAAAAACGACATGTTCAAATATCTCGTAGATTTTTTAACAAAAACCTTTTAATATTTAGAGCAAAAAAAATAATTTGTTGTGAACAAGTAGGATCTACCGAAGATAAGATAGTTTGGTCAGAATACGATGAAAACGAAAAAACGTGTCACACGACATAGCGTTATCAGAAATTACATCGCGTATACAGAGTATCAGTTATATTCATATATATGTTGTAAAATAATTAGTTACTCAGTTAATGTCTGTAATAGAGTTTGTGTTGTATTAATGTTTTCTATACAATAAAATCTAAAGTCCGAGGCTTATCTGATGAAAACGCCAAGAAATTGATCGTTACTCTTGTAGCGAACTCACATGTTAAAGTGCGAGGAACAGTTTGTGGTGCGGCATGGATTCAAACCGGGCTCGCCATCTACGAAATCCAGAGCTATACCACAGGGTCAACCCGCGGCCAGGAGAAATGACAAAAAAAACAACAACGTCTACAGTCTTCAATTAACACGTTTTAGTACAACAGAGGTTGAGTACGTTATATCAAAGCGATCTTGAATATGCAAATCAGCAAGTTACGTGACAACCGCAGCTGAATTAAAGTTGCAGTGGAATAGAATGTATAACAACTACATTTCTCCATCGTTTTGCGGTTCGTAGATAGTGTGTTGCCATTGAAGTTTGATCGCTTTTCGGAAGGGTATGAAACAGCTCTTTCCAAAATATTAATTTACTCAAATCATAAAAATATGTTCAGATTGGAAAGTTAGAACTTCCAAGACGGGAATATCCTACATGAAGCATATAGGCACCTTGATAACTTTAACAAGCCTAATGCCATTTTCTACCAAACAATTGGTGAAAAAAATAATTCAAATGTGGTACCTGATATTTAGTGAAACTTTTTCGAAGGGATAGATGACCATCACTGGATACTACGCCAGGAGAAAGTTAAGGACCAGGACAGTGGATACAAAGGTCAAAGTGAATTCTGCTACTAACAAACCAATTTTCTGGACACTTTATACCACAAATACATACCAACTTTGCACGGAAACGAAGCCAACAGGGTATGAGTTCAACAAGATAAAGCCTCTAGTCATACCTCCCGTTCAAACCTTGGCATACTTTAAGCAGCTAGAGAATGAAACAGGTATTCATACTATTCCATCAAGTCAATGTGGACTTGGTCTATTGAAATGGGCTCTAGGAAACCGTCGTTCTCGTATACTATATGGATTGAAAGAGCATGCAGAGAGGAACGATGTGCTTTGGATATGACAGCCTTATGATGGAACATTTTGCAATACAAACTGCGATGCAGGGCTATTGTAAAAATGCACGGTCGTCAGGTAAAATACGACCAGACGTGGCGACATGGGCTGTAATGATGTGGTGAAGCTCCAAATTTATTATATTTTAATATATTAAAACTGTAGTCAAATAAAAATGAATAAGAAGAACTAAGCAAAAAAATTAAGCATAGCTGTTTAGTTTTATTATTCAATTTGTGCCATATGTTTTCTATGATATAAATTCTGAGAAAAAAAATAATACCTCCAATTATATAATTTTTTGAATACACTTAACCGTTATGCGCTAAACTTTTAAGTTAAATAACATATAAAAAGTATGTGTTAAGACAATCGTCTCTTAATTGCTGAATGCAAATCAGTTTTACTTCGAGAACTAAACGACAAATCAAGAGAAAACATTTACTGCTGAGAAATTTTTAACATCAAAGAAACATTTTTTTTTAACATTTCTCATACGTAATTTGCTTGTGTGCTTGTTTACTATTAAGCGTAAAGCTGCACAATGAGCTATCTGTGCTCTGCTCATTGCGGGCATCGAAAGTCAGTTTTCAGCGTTAAAAGCACTCGGACTATATACAGTTGTCTACTACTATAAGCATCGGAACGTGCATCGTTAAATATCTCACGTTTCTGCATGTATTTTATTTTGTAAGCTCGAAATACTATAAAAAACCTTAAAGAAAAAACTAGAGTACAATACATACTTAAATATTATTGTTCAAAATATCTAGATTAATATTGCAAATAATAATAAATGTGTTTACCTTTAGGCATGCCACAAGGAGATCTTGTTCTTCCATTATCCAGAAAATCGAGGTTGTATTTCCTAGCCGGAGGAAACGTTAAGGCCACATGTCCAAGAACGGTTTCTAAAATGCACCCAAGTAACGATATTACGAGCGCTTTCCTTCGCATTTCTGCTCAATTTTCCTTAATAAACACGATATTTGTACGTATAAGTTCAGAAAAAACAACAACAACAACAAAAGATTACGTTTCAACTTCGTTTCGTCGCTAAGTCAAAATATAAATAGATAAATAAAATTCTTAAGGATATATCAATAATTAATCACGTTCAGCTTCTAAGGATTCACTTCTACTGAGTTTGTTAGCATTGTGCAAGATTTAATAACCATGTCATTGTGGCGTTAAGTAGGCCACAGCAGAAAAGCCAAGTACGTTGGCTAGCGTAACTACCTACGCTTATTCTCCAAAAACACGTGAAAACGTCATATACTTCTCAAAATTCATATTCTAAATTTTTTTTTATTTTTCATTGAAATAATGACATCAATTAAACAGGAACCTTAAATACTAGACACAATATTCTAATAAATACAAAAAGTATGATAAATATAGTTTGGTTCAAATACAATTACTATACACTCTTCTAATTCTTGAAAATCCCTAACGTACTAGATGAATAATGTAGTTTTCAAAACAATATAATAGGCCTAACATAATGTATTATGATAAGAATAATTAATTACATTCATGCTTCGCCAGCTTGTAAAAGGCGTTCACACCATAACAATTCCACTCAGTGTGTGTGTTTGTAATTAAGCACAAAGCTACACAATGGGCTATCTGTGCTCTGCCCTCCACGAATATGGAAACCCGGATTATAGCGTTGTAAGTCCGCAGACATACCGCTGTGCCACTGGGGGGCTCCACTCTGTGTCTCAGCTGTATATCTGTGGACTTACAACGCTAAAAACCGGGTTTCGATACCCTTGGTGGGCAGAGCACAGATAGCACATTGTGTAGCTTTTTACTTAATTACAAACAAACGCCATAACAAAAATTATCATTCATTCAGTTGACCAAGTTAAAATATACATTAAAAAGTACAAGGTATGCAATGATTCTCGTAAATATTTGAACGAAAGAGGATCTTTTTAAAGTCAGTAAATTGTGAATCCAGATGATCGGCTACTTAGTTTTGTTTGTTTCTTGTTAAACACAAAGCTAAACAATAGGCTATCTTGTACTTTGCCCGTCGCGGGTATCTAAACCCGGTTTTAGTGTTATAAGTCTTTCAGACCTGCCGCTGTGCCACTGGGGGGGGGGGCACTTAGTATAAACAAACAATACTGTTGCGTCAGCGAGATAACGTGACTATTCTCACGCCCTCTGCTTTCTAGAACTATCCTGTACCTTGGCGAATGCTCTAGCATTTACTAGACATA
>NW_013666513.1:321540-324262 GCF_000517525.1 Limulus polyphemus
AGAATAATGTGTGTGTGTAGACAGTGAGTAATTGATCTGCAGTCAGAGAGTATTATTGAGCACGTTCGTTGTTATAGCGTTTGTTTTAGCGCGATTGTTTAAATTAAGTGTATCGTAAAGTTATATTCGGAAAGAATAAACCAGTTTTATTAAGTAAGGACTTGTGTCGCTAAAGTTTCGTCGGAACGAAGTTACGGAAAAAGTTAATTAACGAACGGAGACGTAACAATACTTTTACACTTTTTATTCTAAAAATAATTCGGTATTCTACTGTAAAATAAAACTCCCCCTCCCTTCATGGCTCAGCAGTAAGCTTGAGGATTTATAACCCTAAACTTTGGGGTTCAATCACTGCGGTGGGCAGAGTACAAATAGCCCATTGTGTAGCTTTGTGCTTAACGATAAACAAACACAAATAGATTACACGTAAGAAGTATTTAAAATCACTTCAATATTTTACTAGGGGACTAGGGTGGGGATGAAGTGTTAAGGAGAAACTATGGATTGTTTCTGGTACACATGTGGTTAAAAAACTATATGAATCACACAGATTTATTCAAATTCAACTGGTCTTATAAACACTTATAAAATCTAAAATTAAACAGTGACTGCTTGAGTAGTGACACTTAATAGCATATCAGTTGTTGTTACTGTAAAGACCTACAAGTCCTTGTCCTTCATTTATATTAAAGCTGAGGTTTTTTTCTGTCTAATAACTCGCAGAAATGATAATATGAAATCAGGTGTATCTTTTGGTAGTTGTTTAAAATGTTTATAACTGGGAAAAAGGGCACTTTTGGGGCATAAGAGCAGTGACTTGAGCTCACTCAGCCACACACCATTGTGCACATCACATTCCATGCTTACATCGGTAGAGCAGCAAGGATGTGTGTGCACTCAATTTAAGGGAACTTTGCTATGAACTATGTTTTTAGAAGCTCTTTTTTAGAAAAAAATGTTAATCACTTACAGCACTCTTGGCACGAGACTCAATTAACAAGTGTTTACACGCTGTAGTTGGAGCTTTTTCATCCCGAAAATGATTTTAAAACTTCACTATTTGTGTGTTGTTATTCATTTTAGTTTAAGATAACACTTTACATTAACAGCCTGATTTTCAAAACGGCAAAATAAGAACTAGGTCGCAGGCTTTAAGTTTCAATTGTTTTTTTTTTTGTTAGTTTTTAGGGCAAAGCCACATTGGACTATCTGCTCTATCCACGGCAGGGAAGTATCTCCAGTTACTACGTATTTACTAGTTCTCCAACAATGTTCCAACTTGAAAATGAAGTGGCTCATATAGTGATCTACGTTTTATTTTTAATCTTGCAATGTGATTCATGTTTTTGTTATGTATAATTTAATAAAACAGAAGAAAAAACTACGAGTAAATTTTTGATTGTATAATGCCCCTTTCCCCACATTTATTTATTTTTTGGAAGTATTTAATAAAGTTAATATGTAACATTATTTTAGGTACTTGGGAAATTCTGTCTTTACTGCAAAGGTGTAGAATACCAGCAAAAGAATTTAATGTAGTCTGATCCTGTTTGATAGAATTCAGTGTTCTTCTATCTGGATTGTTTGTTTGTTTGTAATTAAGCAAAAAGCTACACAATGGACTATCTGGACTCTGCCCACCACGGGTATCGAAACCTGGATTATAGCATTGTAAGTCCACAGACATACCGCTGTGCTACTGGGGGGCTATTCTATCTGGATTGAATTGTTCTGTTTTTTTCTCCTTCTTGTCAGAATTCTAACAACATGAAGAACATATTTTTTTGTTTTTTCACAATCTTAAAATATTTTAACGTATGATATTAGAACTTGTTTTATTGAGAATATTAGTTCACATAATGTCGTATGATAACAAAATAACATTTCCAGCACACAATACTTCGTAAAAAACCATGTCTTCCCCCCCCCCCCCTCAACATTTCAATCATGGTTACATCTGTGGAGGAATGGCTCAGGTATCAGTGCTTGGGCATTTGTTTTTCTTATTAACACTAATGATATTGATAACCAGATGGGAATGTAATTAGTCAAGTTCGCTGAAAACGTTAAACTGTTTGATAGTTCTAATTGTATTGAGGATGTTGAGGTACTACGTAATGACGTGGATCAGTTGGTAACTTGGACTAATATTTGGCAAATTATCTTTAATTACAATAACTGCAAGGTAAATGTATTTGGGTTATCATAAGTTAGATCACATGTTTAATGTAGATGAGAATCCATTCAATAGCTTGACTGACGAAAAGGATCTTTCCTAGTGTTTGGATTCACTCAAGCCATCGAGTCGGTGCTCTGTTGCTGGTAGTAAAGCTAATAGAATTTTAGAGTGTATTTATAGACATATTGGTTACGGGTCAACAGCAGCAATTCTATATATATATATATATATACAAGTCACTAGTTAGGCCTCATTCAATTGAAATACTGTGTACAGTTCAAAAACAAAATTGCAAATACTGGGTGGGTTTAAATTTTTACTTTTCTCAATATTGGATTTACAAGGGCAGCATTGAAAGACTATGTGGTCCTTTGTGCATATTTTATGTTTTGTATACATTTTGTATAGTTTTGTACACATTTCTTACAATAATATGTAATTCAGTACAGTGTAACACTACGTTTCAATTACATTTTACTTTATAATATTGTTACGTCTCCGTTTGTTAATTAACTTTCCGTAACTTCGTTCCGACGAAACTTT
>NW_013666513.1:324272-328309 GCF_000517525.1 Limulus polyphemus
CGAACGTGCTCAATAATACTTCTGACTGCAGATCAATTACTCACCATCTACACACACATTACACTACCCTTCCGCGTCACGTTTTCCCCCTCTTATATATACCAGCCTACCCTATCTAGTAAATACTAGAGCATTCGCCAAAGTACATGATAGTTCTAGAAACGTGGTGTCACTGTAGTCATGTGACTCGCTGACGCAACAATATCATACATTGTCAGACTGCTTTCATTCTTTTACACTTAGTTGTACTTAACTACAATTTGAGTCACCATACGAAAATTGCCATCGTCTACTGCTTATTTGTTCATAAGATCACGCATATGCTTAGCCAACCGTGTAATAATAACACATAGGGACAGTCAAGTAAATGACCGCTAGGCCTTTCCACATTAAGTCTCGCTAGGTCCTGTTCAATTAAATTATATTTGGTAAACCTTGAAGAAAATGTTTTCATTGTTCCAAGCCATATTTATACAACAAAAGTTGTTTCACCGGTGTTCAAAACGAGTCTATAGATAAAAGTAACTGATCTCCCCCCCCCCCTCCCTCTCTCTCCCTCCCGTTAGTACTTTACCAGTTCAAACAAACATGGATGATGATGGTGTTTTTCAACGATGTCGTATTACTATTACTACTTGTATTAGACCTCCTAGTACTTAGTTCAAATGAACAATGATCATGGCCAAATTAGATGTGAAACTCGTTTGCAAATATAATTTTACTGCAGTAAACGTTTTGAAACAATTCGCTTTTTTTTTTTTACCTGTAGTCTGTATTGAGTGCGACCTCGTTTCTCTGAATAACCACACTACACAGAAGTTCCAGATACACGTTTGATCATTCAGAAGTACCGGTTACGTGAGTTTATCATTCAAGGTCCATTCATCGCGGGCATGAAAAACGTCACAACTTTTACTAGAAACTAGGGGTAACAGTCTTTATACCAACCACCAACTAAACAATAAATAAATAATGCACATAAAAGAGTATAGCAATTTCTTGGAATAGAGTAGTATTGTTTTTACATTTTCACGAACCCTTTGTTGTTGTTTTTTTTAGCTCAAGCTAATTTAAAGAAAATAATTTAAATTGAGTGTAATAAGTTTATATCATGCCACATGTGGGTTTGGCAACAAATAAATATTACTGTATATGCATTTCAAATAATTGTAACGCAGTTCTGTCTTGGCAGTTTTTTTAATTATCAGGTGAAAATATTTCAACGTCTAATCCACATAATCAATCGCAATCAGTTAATTTCCTCCTTTAAACATTTGTACAAGTTTAATTCATTTAAAAACTGTCGTAAATTATTTAGGCCTACGTTTACACTCTACGTAAAAACTACTTACTTGTACAAAGTAACGCAATAACTATCACTCGATGCTTCACGAAATGTCGTTTTATAATCTACCTTTCTAAGACTAACGTAAAGTCACATTACATCATAAAAAACACGCATCTTCCTCTATCAAGTAAATAAATCATAATATTAAAAATATAGCTTTCAAAAAGTATTAAAAAATCGAACCACTTACTGTACTTGATTTTATTCGAGTTTAATAAACAAAACACATATTATAAACAAAAATATTTCTTAAAATCTAATAATATTTAAATATCACTTTTTTCTCAACCTCCGGTCGACAGTGAAGTAGTAAAATACTGTTTTTTATTCTCACTAAGTGTCATGTTTAATCTTGGTACACAAATAAAGAATAAATTGATCCCGGATAACGAAAAAATAATAGCGATATAGAAAACCAAAACCAGATTTTAGTTTCAGGCTTCTGATACTGAAAGTTATTTTTTCAAAAATATTTTCGGTTGATTTGATCTTTTTGTGTGTGTGTGTGTGTGTAATCAAATATGATTGAAAATAGGTAGAGGGCGATGCAAATAATTGTTCAATAAAAGTGTAACCTTTTATAATTAAAACTATTTAAGCATTGTTCATTATTTGATGCTTAATTCATAGCCTTTTTATGAGCTACTTTATACATACATGCTGAGTGCTTAAAAAAATGCAAGCATATGTCCAGTTTGTTAAATGTGACTTTAAAAATGATGAGTACACATCTATGTAGAATGTGTGAAAATATCTCGATACTATTATTTATGAGTTATAATAGCTCGAATAAAGTGATGTTTTTCATTGTTTACCTTATCTAAATACAAAAAATTTAGCGTATAGTTTTCGATTAGTCACGCTTAATAACTTATATCTACCTCAAATTTCATTTTCACGGTGTCAAATGCTATTTCTTCAACTAAAAATGTTCCATGAAATTTAAGAATAGTCATGTTAAAAGTTTGGAATTTAGGTCAATTTTTTTTATTGTGGTTGACATTTCTAACATCCAAAGATAAAGAGACAAATCACGAATTACTTGGAATTAAACACTTCACGTTGATGCTGAAAATGCTTACGATTTCATTCATTTTTTATTTATTCGAACATTACGTGTAAATGTGGTTTCTACTAACAAAAAATTGAATCGGGATCTTTTCATTTGTCCTTATCCAAATAAATAGTGTTACCACACAAACGATCCACACACTTATAATTTACTTCATTACTCAAGTGGAAATAAGGGGGTAGAGACATTTTACAGCATGTTTAACACAAGTCATCAACTCGAATTGACTCATAAACACATATTTTTAAAGAATCAAATGAAATTATTTTTCACTCATAACGAACAGCAACGTAAACTATTTTCATAATTAGTTTAATAATTTCAAAGAATTGTTACTTTTTGTTTAGTATTATCCACCACTTGAAATCTTGTAACTAAATAATGTGGAACGAATTTTAGTCAGAAGAGAATATTAAAAAATAAAAAAAATAACGAAAGGACGATTGTTTGGGTCGTGAGGTTTCCCGCTTCATCGGATCATTTAGTTAAGATGCTTTGTTTGTTTAAACACTTAACTATCATTGAATCATATTATATTTGTGTATATAAGTACTTGGTGAAAACTATAATCACACAACTACACCTGGTTTTGAATTTCGCGCAAAGGTACACGAGGGCTATCTGCGCTAGCCGTCCCTAATTTAGAGGGAAGGCAGCTAGTCATCACCACCCACCGTCAACTCTTGGGCTACTCTTTTTACCAACGAATAGTGGGATTGACCGTCACATTATAATGCTCCCAGGGCTGAAAGGGCGAGCATGTTTGGTGTGACGGGGATTAAAACCCGCGACCCTCAGACATATTGTACAGTTTGAAAGTTCAGTAAGATACGCATGTTATCTCACAGTTCAGAAAACTGGCAAAAGTATTCGCTGAAGCACAATACTTAAAATTATTCTCGCAAACAAGAACAACAATTTTATGTTCTAAATATTTTATTTATGCCAACTTTTTTCGGTTTTTTGAAATGAAATGTCTTAACTTTTGAACACATTAATACTTCCATATGACTCAAGTTTAAATTGAGAAACGGGTTCATAGTTGGAAGGATAATTGAGTCACAAGTTAATGTAAACTTTCCGCTGCCAGGTTAGGATTTTACTCTTACGTTGCTAGAATTTTGTTGTTTTTTTTGTTCCAGAGGGGGAATTCCCAAAAGAGAAAGTAGATTAAATACCACTTATCTTAACACACTTTTTACAAACTAACTACAGTAGGGTATGAACTAGATTTTAATCGTTAATTACCTTTGCCAACGGAAGGGGGGTATTGCAATCGGGACCGTGTAGTAGTAGTTTCGTATGATGTTTCTCACACCTCCAAATTCTGTTGGAGGTGAGTATCCGGGAGTAAGACTAACGGGTGAGCATGTTTCGGTGTGACGGGGATTCGAACCCGCGACCCTCAGATTGGAGTCGAGGGCTCTAACCAACTAGCCATGCCAGGCATCGGGACCGTGTATATGTGCGTTTCTCGAAAATTAATAGACCGATGAACACGAAAATTTTACACAAGGTGGGAATTTCAGTAAGGGACAGTGCTTCCCAAATTTGATCCGGATACGGACTCACGATCATATTGAAGCATTTTTTTTTTTTATTAATGGGAGATAGGGC
>NW_013666513.1:328660-340115 GCF_000517525.1 Limulus polyphemus
TCCGGATACGGACTCACGACCATATTGAAGCTATTTTTTTTTATAATGGGAGATAGGGCATTTTCGCGCTTCCTGACCAGACGGAGAGCATCCAACCAGCAGCACCAGCCGCTACTAGGACTTTATCCGGCTCTACATACTACAAACGTGATCGTCTGTCACCCTTACAACTCGCAGCTGAAAGTATAGAGTGGCATCATGATTCAAATTTTGGATCCTTCGATGCACAGCCCAACGTTAACTACTACGCCACATCCGGCCTCACTAATATGAATCATATGCTATCCGTCATTTTTTCCCCTGGTGTATAAAAAACAACCACTAAAGCTAACATACTTTGTGCTAATTTCCCCAAAAGAGGGGCCGAAATACGCCTGGAGGGGTCACCTGTTTTAACTACTATATAGTAGTGTTGTTTGTCAGTCAGTAGACACTAAAATGACATCACGTAAGTGACGCTTAACGAACCAATTCCTATTGTTGTGACGTCAGTAAAACGTATTCATGCCATGAATCACGAGAAGAATTATGCACTCTGAAGGCTACAACACAGTATGACACATGAATTTCAAAAGCAGGGAATAAAGATATTTGTTACTCCTAATTTCGGTTTTATTTACTCTTGAAAAAAGAACACTTTTGGGGACCCTGAGGAAGTACATTTAGTAGGCTATACTTTTTATTGCGTTTTAAGCAATCAGTATTTGTTCAACCCAGCATTACAACTACATTCTACTATTAAGTCTGGCACATTTGCTAGAAACATTACCAAAAATCAAATTTACTTGAGAATTTTTCGAAATTTTGGCAGTTAGTTTCACTAGATAAATTCAAGGATATAAAAGCTTAAGAAAAAGATACCCTCAATAACTTTATCGGATTCCTATTCATGTTTTAAAGTATGGTACAAGTTACAAAAATTAAACAGCCACGTTTAGGAGACGAAACTAATTTCGGCGAATACTGTTAGTAACACACAACTTGTTGCTGTAAAATACTTTGTACTAACATAACATTTAAGGTCAACACGGAACAATCTGGCCCATCTAGGCTGTCCCATCCACTAAACTGTACATACATTCAAGCTAGTACTTATTCAAATATTTTTCAAACCACCCCTTAAACTCATTAAGTTTATTGCATCTACCACATCTGAAGGCAACGCATTCCAAAGATCAACTACCCTGTTAGAAGAAAAAAATTGTCTTAGCTGAAGATGGTTCCTAATTTGCCAAATTTTGGGTAACCTACTCCTACCATTTTCACCATTAAGTACGAAAAAAGATGATTCATCAACACTATCAATTCCCTTAAAAATCTTAAACTCTTCAATCAGATCCTCTTGAACTCTTCTTTTTACCCAGAGAAAACAATTTCAGAGACCTTAACCTCTCCTCATATGATAACCCCTCCATCCCAGGCACCATTCTAGTAACCCTTCTCTGAACCCTTTCCAACAATTCAATGTCCTTCCTAAGGTAAGGAGCTCAGAACTGACCACAGTACTCCAAATGTGGCATATTCAGTGACCTATAAAATGAAATTATAGCCTCTTTAGACTTGTATTCAATATCTCTGTAGATACAACCTAAAATCATCTTTGTCCTGCCACTAGCAACAGTACACAACCAACCAGAATACCAAGATCCTTTTCCTTCATAATACTCTTCAGATCTTGAAAAATTTATAATAAATAGTTTCATGACTTACAGTAAGAGTTTTGGATAAAGTAGAATAACAGCTATTCAGTCTAATAAAATGTTTATACATACTTTTAAAACTTATTACAGTGGTTCCAAAGTAAAAACTTAGAGAGTACATATATTTTAAATAAATTTACTAGGTGAAAAATTATTCCAATGATTAATATATATATCTACAAGGTGAGGCCAAAGTTATTATAGTTGGTATGAAAGAAGATATTATGAAGACAGTTGAAACCAACTTAATTATGATTTGCTTCAGAGTAGGCTGTTAGAAATTAAAAGGTTCTAAATGACACTATTTTATAGTCATTTTTACCCTATAAACACTGCTGTAGTGATAGTTCAGTTTGTTTTTAAAATTTGCACAAAACTACTGGAAGGCTATCTGCACCAGTTGTCCCTAATTTTGAAATGATAGACTACAGTCAACTCCACCCACAGACAACTCTTGGGCTATGCTCTACCAGTGAATGATGGAATTGACTGTTACATTATAATGCTCCATTTAAACAACAACAAACATTCACAATGCATGTAATTTTTTCTAATTATTCAAAAAACATTGTCACAATAATGTTGCTACAAGTTTTTATTCACAATGATTTCTGGTTATGTATACACAAGGCAACAAAGTTGCTATTTAGAATAAAGAACACCACATAGTTCCAAATTTGTCGTGTCTTTCATATTTTACAAAACTTCCACATTTGGACAAATATTAAAATTATCAAACAAAGCAGGAAATATTCACTGACTTGCTGTCTACTTAAAAAAGATAATGAATTGTCAGAATAACCTGATAAAAGCCTATTTAACTGATATATTCTTTCAGGCTTATAATGTGGGTAAGGAAGGAAAAAAACCTTTTATGATAATACTTTTTTTTTCTATTTGTATGCAAGCTTCTTTTTCAAAAAACAAGACTTGTCCTCTTGTATGATTTTTATTTTCTACATAACTTATTAGATTGTTGTTTATCATGTTTTCTTCTATGATTTTTGTTTGTCAGGAAAAAAAAAAAGCTATGCAAATTGGCCAAAAACTCGAAACATAAAGACAACTTATCAGAGGTCAGTAGTAAAACCATGACAAGCCAAGTGTAGTATAGTTAAGACTGAATGTTAGATTTTGTACATAAATTTATTAGGGATAGTCCTTTACTGGCTTGCATTGCTGCTAGAGTCAATGCCAGTTTCTGGTGGGGGTGTGTGGTGTAGGCGGAGCTGTGGAGCCACTCCTGTAGTGCTGTCAGCTTCTCCTGATTGAATATCTTCCATGCGACGAGGCCTCTTCACTTCTGACTCACAGTCTGATGTGGTAGTATCATCATCATCAAAAGAACCTACTGATGCTTGCGTTGCTAGGTTACTATCACTCCAGTTATCATCAAGTGACTTTAGAGTAGCCACTCGACATTCCAGAGCACTGAACAATTGTTCTGAATCTTTAGGGTTTGCCTAAAGTAAATAAGAAAACATAGTGTAATGTTTTTATTCTACACACACACACACAGTGTTAAACTACTTACATTTTGTGCACATCTGCTACACTGAAATATGAAGTTTTCCATACTTAACCTCAACAAGGCAAAAAAAAAATCCCCAATGTTAAATCTAATTTAGAATTTTTGCTCCATACAAACATTTCTCACTGCAGAAATAATTCAATTTTACATTTAAGATGAACCGTCTTTAGGCAAGGTATAAAATTATAAACGTACATGTTTTATTCCTACTGTATGCTGCTCGTGTCAAATGTAGTAAAACTACACAATTTTTACGGTTTGTGTGAAATGTAGTAAAATCAAACAAGTTTCACTGTTTGTGTCAAATGTAGTAAAATCAAACAAGTTTCACTGTTTGTGTCAAATGTAGTAAAATCAAACAAGATACACTCATTGCGTCAAATGTAATAAAATTGAACGAGTTTCACTCATTGTGTCAAATGTAATACAATTAATCCAGATGCACTTATTGTACCAAAGGTAGTAAAATTAAAGAAGTTTCATTCACTATTTAATGACAGAAAAGCTTTTAAGTCATAAACATGATTCAGGTAATTACCCAAAGCTAAAAATGCAAGCTTTCTTGCAGTCACATGGCCAATGACAAAAATTTACTCTTTAATTTACCTGGTAATAGTTATATTTTCATCGCAGTAATTGCTTCAATGTATGATTTTGTGCACTTGTTTTTATATTTTCATTTCGTAATATGTTTACTTCCAATGCAGAAATGTTAAGGCAATTAATATAACATTAGACATATTTTGTGAAAAAATTCAGAAGCATTATTGTCACTTAAGCTTGCTCATATGAAATACAATATTGTTAAGCAGTCATTAGAGCAGGAGACTTATTCATAAAAAGAGTACAAAAACATACTAACATTTAACTAGCTTTCTCATGTCAGAAACACAAATGTTAAAGTAACCATTACGGGATGAAGCTTATACATGAACATGTGTACGATTAGAGATAAGGAAGGAAGAAGAAGAAAATATATATATATTATATATATATAATGTCAAAGATAACTTAAAAAAGTATTAATTCATCATTCTTATTAATTAAAAGATACTTTAATTATTACCTTTATCCCTCTTCAAAAACTAATTTAAATATAAGCTACTGATTTGGCAACAACAAAGAGGCTATACAATTCAGCAACGAGTTTTCTATGTGAGACTACTAGAATCTAATGGATCTAGTTTTCTACATGAGATCACTATAATGGAATGGATCTGGTTTTCTATGGGACACCACTAGAATATAACAGATCTAGTTTTTGATGCAAGATCACTGGAATGGATCTGGTTTTGGATGCAAGGTTGCTAGAATGGAATGGATCTGGTTTTGGATGCAAGGTTGCTAGAATGGAATGGATCTGGTTTTGGATTCAAGGTTGCTAGGATGGAATGGATCTGGTTTTGGATGCAAGATCGCTAGAATGCATCTTGTTTTCGATGTAAGATTGCTGGAATGGATCTGGATTTGGATGCGAGATCGCTAGAATGGAATGCATCTTGTTTTCGATGTGAGATTGCTGGAATGGATCTGGTTTTCTACATGAGACCACTAGAATGGAATGGATCTAGTTACACTGCTAGTAAAATTTTTTGAATATGAGCTTTTATGTTAGAGTTCTTAATTTTGTGAAATATGTTAGAACAGGTTTAAACAGAACACGAGTATCAATAAAGCTGGCATTCACGTACTTCTAATGCAGTCTTATATTACAGAGCTGATGAAGTAGGGTAGAGGGAAAGCAATGTCTCTAAAGAAGGGTTACTCTACTGAATAAAAGTTAATCTTCATAAAAAGAAAACTAAATATGGAAGTATGATGAAATATAAGATGTCAAAATGAAACCACATTACAAATTATCAGTCAAAAATTTACCACCAGAAAAGGGTTAAAAAGTGCTAAATATTCACACACACAGATTTGAAATGGATATTGGCATCAAAAAGAATGCGGAATTTTTAGGTAACACTTTATTATAGCATACAATCAATGCTCAGTGCACAAACTAAAGAAGCCAAGTTTTAGTTAAAAGAATATTAAAATAGATGAATAAGTTTATTATTAGTTTATGCTTTTACAATTTGTTTCTATGAAAAACTTAATATTACTTTAAGTTTCTGTTTGTTGCTTACTGTCTATACTCTTACTGTTTCATTAGTTGTTAACTTTCTTATTTTCTACTTTCTGATATTTTCAAGTAAGCAGATATTGTTTAAACTTATTCACACATAAAGAATATTTTGTTGAAATGTAAACTAAAAATTTCAGCCTGACAACCTGTTATCAAACATTGGCCATTCAGCAATAATTTTCATTGTGCCCCCTACAATTTAGCAACTTTTAACTTGTAAAGGTGATTGCAATACCCGGAAACTTTTGCTATTGAATCTGAAAACTAGAGAAAACCTCCAGCTTAGCATGTGTAAGCTTACGTGAATCAGTATCTGTCATAGGTATCTTATACAGTGACATTTTCTTTTGCCTCTCTCTCTCTCTTTTACTGACATTAATTTGGAGTCATGCTATTTCTAAATCTGTTCACAGAAATAAACTATGGGCTGCTCTATCACATTTATAAAGTGAGAAATATTTCACAAAATACCCATATTTTTTAGCCAAAAATAAGGTAACTAAGTAATACACTTAACGTAACAGAAAGCCTTTTGAATGTTAATGAAAAATTTAAAATAAAGGTAAATAAATCAACCAACCCTTAATCTTTAAGAAAGAGACTATGCTAAGCATAGTTCATTTTATTACCATTATGAGGTAAACTTTCACTCCGTCCGTGTCAATCGCACTGATACGAACAGTTTTATGGCTAGCTTGTTCCAAGGACATACCTGCCCACACCTTGGTGTTGAGAACTAGTCGTAGGCTACCCTGAGTTCTCATGACTAGAAAATAAAGTCACAGAATTATAAAGATTAAAATTCACACAATGGAAAATGGTTTACATAAAGTAACATGATACAAAAATTAATCAGTTAATGTCGGAGTTTCAGAGAAAAAAATAATTCTTAAGGAAAGTGAACATTATGAACTTTCCTCAACATAAAACAAACAATATTAGTCTCTCTAACCTAAATAAAAACAATATATTAACCTGAGAAGCATTTTTATTCTATGTAATAATATTATGACATATTACACGCTGATTTTTCCAAGCCGGTTCCCTTGGCTGTGGTTTCGCAAGATAGTAGATAGGGACAGTGGGAATCTCGTTAATCC
Source organism: Limulus polyphemus (assembly GCF_000517525.1). Lineage (NCBI taxonomy): Eukaryota > Metazoa > Arthropoda > Merostomata > Xiphosura > Limulidae > Limulus > Limulus polyphemus. The sequence continues at coordinate 335,123 of NW_013666513.1, forward strand.
TAATCTTAACTACACTTGTTTTATCTATCACTGATAAAAACACCTGACATGTCTTAACATAAAATGTACTAAAGATTTCTTTCTTTCTGTTTAAAACTTGCAACTTTTCCAAGCCCATTCCCTTGGCTGTGGTTTTGCAAGATAGTAGATAGGGACAGTGGGAATCTCATTAATCCTAATCTTAACTACACTTGTTTTATCTGTCATTGATAAAAACACCTAATATGTCTTAACATAAAATGTACTAAAGATTTCTTTCTTTCTGTTTAAGACTTGCAACCATAAGTGGCACTACTGGACCCACAAGGCTTCTAAAATATTCTTCAGCTTATGAACACTAATAAAAATATTGAGTAATGGGTTTATGACTTCATTCACTAATCAACATTTCAAATTACAAAAGCATATTACTAGGGTTAAGTAAACTGATCCTTTGTGATCTTTTGATATATCATAATATCATATGTATAATATTGATAGAAAATGTTCAATGTGTATACATGCACAAATATATTTTCAAATGAATCTTCTCTAATCCAATCGAAAATCTTTCAGTACCTTGTATTTCTCAATGCTATTTAATTGTTTTTACCAATCATTACATTACTCCTGAGTGGTTGGAATTTAACTGGTTACCAACCAATATTACTAGGCATGCACATGGGCTGTTGTTTCAGTAGAACTTTAGGCAGGGTAGACAGAGTAGGTTTGACAACTTTAATGGACTTCAACTGCCTGTTAAAAAAAAAAGATACAACTTTTGAACTTTTATACTGAGGCTTGGAAAAATGCCTCAGCATCGAAGTCAAATTATTGTCCCCATTTCATTCAACAAGTAGTTGAAGTTCATTAAAGTTCTCAAACCTACTCGGAAGATGGGATAGCATAGTCTAAAACACAGTAATTTATTTTCTTTTTTCATATCTAAAACTTTTAATTCCTTTACAAATAATACCCTGTACTTTTAACTTTCAATCACAACATGTATTCAACAAACCTGTAAAGAATTTCTTTCCGAGTTTATTCTGGTATGGGAGGGGGAGGGGCATTTATTTTGTGACTGATGAGGCACAGGGTATTCAAGTGACAAATGTGTAGAATGTCTATAAACCTGGTCTGGTTACATTTCCTAAAATAGTAAAGTTTTAATGGTACCTAACTTTTTCATAACAAAAGTTATCACCTAGAGCCTGACTAATTGTTTTGTAAACTGTCCAGTAATCTCAACTCAAAATAGCTTAATGCTAGTTTATAACAGGTGAAGCACATAATTCAATTTTTGAAGAAAGAAAGTGAGCATATAATGATATAATATTATGGATTTGCACTTTATCTTCAGAAAATAAAAAATGTTTGAAAGAAAACATTCAGTCTTAAATTTATGAAACTTTCAAATATTCACCATTTATATGTGGTAAGAAACACTATTTTATGGAATACCACAAAACATTCAAGATAGAATTTGACAATTATCAATTACATTCATAATTTATTTTGATATTTTGCAAAATCAGCTAAGACCAGCAGAATCTTAAACAATCCACTATTTGGATAGTAGAACATAGAAACTGCTACAATAAATAGCAATATTTTAAATTTACTGAAAAATGTAGAACTTTAACTGTGTGGCATCAGTAACTGACTGCTTTCTTACCCAGTCGTGACTGCAGCACACCATCTACCTCCCGATCATTCAACCTCAGCATTCCACGGCCTTTTTCTACCCATGTACCATTGTTTTTTTCAAACGAAAAAAGCTTACAGGTGATCTGAAACAAATATTTGTAAACCAATGAGTATCTTTCAACCTACCAGAGTCTTTGAAGTGGGTGAGGAATTTGTTTACCCTAACTTTAGGGCTATATTGGTACTTTCAAGCTGAATGGCACCTTATGCATGCATGGGCTAAATTGGCCTGGTCAGAGACCCCTAAGTTCCAATATAGCAGTCCCTAGTTGTGGACAATAATGATCAGGAAAAGGCAGAAATTTAGTAGCACCCACCATGAAGAGGGCTTTGTTTAGCTTCTTGAACTGAAAAAAGGGATTGACTGTGACTTTTATAAAATGCCCACAAATGAATGTGATGACCTGAGTCTTGAACTTTGTGATCTGCAGTCTGACAACTAACTTGGGGAAATCTGCTGGACAGTTTAAATAATTTTATTTATTCTTGGCTAATAAACTTCTGATTGAGTTAAACACATATAAATACTATTTATTTTTCATAAAGCTATTTAGAATGAACAAAAATAGACTATTCATTATGATTTAAAGTAGTTCTATAATTTTTCAGTTCCAAAAAGGGGGATAACACTTATAGGAAAAAACATGAATTCTGCTAACAGAATAAATACCTATAACCCCCCTCCCCCCGATTTTAGCTGTATTGATGTTTGAGGACCTATTACACCTGTAGTCACTAAAACAATCAAATTTAATTCAATAACAGTATTTCATTCTATTCTTTTGTCAGCAAAATTAAAAGATTTGCAAACCAAAAACCATCTGTGGTCACTAAAACAATTAAGTTTAATCCAGTAACCGAAAAATCCTTGAAAGTGTGCTGTCTAAACATCTATGACATCCATTAATGTATAAATTTTTATTAATAAAAAACTCATTTCAAGCTACTCACCCAGGAAAGAACAAGAAACCAGATGCTTGTATATATTAAACAGTCTAAATAAAGTGGCTTAGCTAAAAACATTTTAATATAGTTAAAAGCATCTTCAGCTATAACAGTAGTTTAAGTTTCTCCATATGTTTCCTTCAGTTTCTTACTTTAAAACTGTCATAATTTTTACTTCTGTGCCATATGGGGGATATCTAGAAATGTTGAATGCTTCTGCTACTATAAAATGTTAACTTTAATGTAGAAGTATAATTTTTGAAAGATGTAAATACTGAACTGGTGGAAGATCACTTGAAGGAGATTTGTGGATGCCAGATTTCATTCTTTTTTATAAATTCAACGAGTAGGTACTTCTATATTAATAAAATCAATTTAACTATAGTTTACGAAAATAACCTTTCAAGCAAATGCACTTCTTCACAATTACTTTCAAAAGATACAATTTAAAAGTTTTATTTCCTGTTGAAACTAATGTATATTTATTTAAAGCTTCTTTCTGCTGATTCCTTTAATTATTGCAGTATTTACACTTCTAGTTTATGAAGGTTTAAATCAATAGGTGCATGGTGTAGCTAATTTTTAAAACTATCAAGCCACCATTTAGTGACATCACATAAAAGTTACATTTTAACTCACTTGTAGAATATTCCATACATCTATATGGGAAAGTTTGGATGAAAATCAATGAAAAATATGTGGTTTAAAAGGTGTATTACTTATAGTAATTACATGCCACAAGATATACGATTAAACCACAATCTGCACTTTTTTTTTACTACAAAAAATATTTAAATAGATGTAAGACAAATTTTGTGTGTGAACAGTGAAAAGTTATTAATGGAATCAATTCCATCATCTAACTCTGTCTTTCAAATCTGAAATATGTGTAAATCAAAACCTGTATCTCACCTGTAAAACATTAGATTCTTCTTCTTCTCCTGTTACCACAGTAACCTCTTCATATTTTCTTTTAATTTGTTTAGCTTGATATTCTTTTGCTGATTCTGTCAGACTCTTGACTGATTTCCCTACCACCATATATAACCTTACTGATTTATTTACAAAAACAATAATTAATTAATCACATAAGAACACTGAAAAGACACAACAAAACAAACCCAGTGGGTTGATGCACATGATGGAGGTGATACAGGTTGACTACCAATCACAGAAACTTTAAATAATGCTGAACATCTTTCAAAGATAATGATTATTAAAGACATGCTATTTCTTCCTATATACCATACAGCATTATAAACCCACATGAGAAACCAAGCTTGACTCTATCAATTAGAAATAGTAGCCAAAGTATTTACCAGCTAATATAAAATATTTCTGAAAGAAAAAAGAAATACAGGTAACATTTAAACCTTAACAGGTTAATACAGAATTAATACAGTGACATAAGAGAGACTTTGGCCAGCAGGACAGTTTAGCACAGAAGACATCAGATGTTTTTATATATATGTTTTGCTTCTCAATACACTCTTGCATTTCATAGGAATCCAAACCACAGGGAACTTAACCTAGCAATGCATGATATACCATTCTAGTTAACAACAAGGTGGGTCTTGCCCACACACCTTCACTACAAACAGTAATACAATAGATCACAGTAAAACTATATAGAAATGTACACAAACATCATGCACAACCGTATAACTATGAGTATATAAAAAAATTCTAAATTCTATAAAGCCAAATAGGGATCGATATATATGTAACCTAGTTAGCTATAGTAATATAGAAAGTTTTAATGTTACAAAATGTATTGAAACAAGAAAGTCAAAACTACTAAAACTAAGTTACTTAATATTTACAAATTTTATACCTAATTTGGTTCAGAATAGCATAATTACAGTGATTTACCAAAGTAGGGATAAAATTTTTTTAATTTTAAGTAACTCAGTTTTTGTAGTTTTGACTTTATTGTTACAAAATGTATTGAAACAAGAAAGTCAAAACTAATAAAACTAAATTACTTAATATTTAAAAATTTTATACCTAATTTGGTTCAGAATAGCATAATTACAGTGATTTACCAAAGTGGATATAAAAATTTTTAAATTTTAAGTAACTCAGTTTTTGTAGTTTGGACTTTATAGTTTCAATATTTTTTGTAGCATCAAAACTTTCTATATTACTATAGCTAGCTAAGTTACATGTATATCAATTCCTACTTGTCTTTATAAAATTTCAAAATGTTATTATACTTGTTTGTTTCCTTTTTATTAGCTATATGGAACGGGCATACACCCAATTTGATCTTACTCATCGGGAAGCTCTACTAACCTACCCTCAAATCTAATTATATGTCCAAAGTAGCACAGTGTCCATTTCATTTATATATATATATATA
>NW_013666513.1:340740-341996 GCF_000517525.1 Limulus polyphemus
ATATATATATATATATATATATATACACACACACACAAACACACACTACTATCTTTTTTAGTATAACAAAGGAATAATTGGGACCCCGGACATAGGAGTTCTGTGAGAGAAGTAGAGCGATAAAGTTTGTCAGTCTTTCTGTCTGCTTGTCTATAAACGTCACTTACTTACTTAGATGAAAATTCATCCAAATACTGAAACTTTGATTCACTCCATAAATACATATATAGTAATTTAGGCAGCTTTATTAGTACAACCACCTTTAGTTTTGTTCAGCCAATAATGTGAAGTAGTCATTGTTAATATTAGACATTTTAAAGGTGGTTTTAAACGGGAGATGTTTATGGTCACCATTCTGTTTCATGATGATCCCTACTATTAAATACTACTGTACTGAATGAAAAATAATCACAAACAAATACAGATAAGGTTTATGACTAGTAGTAAGTGAAGAGCCAAGTCAGGAAGTTGCAAGTAGAAGCAAGTTTGATCAAAAAGCTAAGACTTGGGACATATAGTTGCAGCTGAAAGTACTATTTAAAATCTGAGAGTATATGCAGTAAATGTCCTTAAAAATCAGCTGAGACTATTCATAGCTCATACACTGAGATAAAATTATATTGAGAATTACAAAATACACCAAGACTGAAAACTATACTTTTGTTTAGTTTCAACTCTAAACATTATACAAATTTAAATCTGCTAACTAATACATCATAGCAAAGGGCAGTAAGAAAATCTGCTTTCTAACAAGCAGATTAAAATACATAAATGCAGGGACTGACAGAAATAAAATGGACATAGTTACAAAATATATGATTGGATAAACAGATCAAAACATGAACTGATGGTCAAGTTTTGGTAAGGGTATGATGGTACAGTAATGACATGACCAATAATCAAGTTATGGTATGGATATGATGGTAAAGTAATGATATGACTAATAATCAAGTAATGGTACAGACATGATGGTAATGGTATGACTGATAGTCAAGTTATGGTACGGATATGATAGTAAAGTAATGATATGACTGATAGTCAAGTTATGGCATGAATATGATGGTAATGATATGACAGTCATATCATTACCATCATATCCGTACCATAACTTGACTATCAAATAGTCAATTATGGTATGGATGTGATTGTAATGATATGACTGGTAGTCAAGTTATGTTACAGATATGATGGTAAAGTAATGATATGACTGATAGTCAAGTTATGGTACAGATATGATGGCAAAGTAATGATATGCC
>NW_013666513.1:342529-345443 GCF_000517525.1 Limulus polyphemus
TAGTCAAGTTATGTTACAGATATGATGGTAAAGTAATGATATGACTGATAGTCAAGTAATAGTACAGACATGATGGTAATGGTATGACTGATAGTCAAGTTATGGTATGGATATGATAGTAATGATATGCCTGATAGTCAAGTTATGGTACGGATATGATGGTAATGATATGACTAATAGTCAATTATGGTATGGATGTGATTGTAATGATATGACTGGTAGTCAAGTTATGTTACAGATATGATGGTAAAGTAATGATATGACTGATAGTCAAGTTATGGTACAGATATGATGGCAAAGTAATGATATGCCTGATAGTCAAGTTACAAAATGGACTGTAATTGGATATGTAATTATGTGAATTAAAAGTATAATTATTAAATAAACTAATAAACATATAAGTACATTAACACAACTAATTTCAATGAATGAGCTAACAGATAAATAAATTCATAGACTACTAAACATACATGTAGGTGTTACACTGCATGAGCTAGCTAGGGTATACAGTGACTTCATAAGAAAATTAGCTGCATCCACAATGGGAAAAGTAAGCAGTGGGTGGGTGGGATTATCAGTGAACATTACAAGACTTTCATACATAAAAAATCAGATTTTTAATTAAATATTATGATTTTTCAATTAAAGATTTGCTCAGGAAATCTTTTTTCCATCCAACATGCAAAGTAATTTTGATTTTAAGATTAAAAATACTTTCTTCATCTCAAAATTGTCAAATTTTGTTTGCATAATCTCTATAACCTCTAAATAACTACTATCAAACGTTTTTTTAAGAAAAAAATGTATATTTTATCTGTTATTTTCTCCACCTTAATTCTAAACCGGGTTGGCCAATTTGAGTGACCTCATAACCATCATAAAAAATTAGGAAACAAACCTAAATTAACTTTTTTTTTGTTCTAGAATGACTGTAAATTGTAACAGGAAACCACAAATGTTTATTCTAAATAAATTAAAGCTTGTAACAGTATACATCTATTTATATTTATTAATTTTCTTTGTTTTATTGACTTTTGAATCATGTCTACTAAAAATCCCACTACACAAGTTGTAAATCATATGGCACACGTGCAGTTCATGTTACCATATTGAATAGCATAAAACTGGCCTTTACAAAGTACAAATGTCTTACTCTTCTTAGTCTTAGTATCAGCATACGAGTATTTTGTAAAACACAATGACATTTCAGTTACCATATATTACATATGTATGCATGTTATTACTATTTACAAATAAATTCTTAAATTTCAATTATTTTTCTTAAAACATAGAACAATAAATAAAATATATATATATAGAAAACAATGATCTGTACTACTTACGATGTTACAAACTTTTTTGTATTTATGTGTCGTACTTGCTAATAAGCCTTGTTGAATTTTGCATGTGGTGGATGTAAAAAAAATAATTTTTATACATTTTATATATGTATTTTGAAACAAAAAGTTATAAATTACTATACAATTACCACAAAATTCCATTGTAATTTATTAGGCTTCATAACAAAGCTGTACTTGGGTTTAAGCAATCACCTTTCCTACAAGCAGATCACCGTGATTATCACTCTTCAAACTCTTCAACAGTAATAATGGCTTTACCCGTGTAAATACTTTATAAAGACTGACAGAATTGCGTAGTTCAAAACTAGCACTTTTGATTGGTTATAAACATGTAACTGAGAGATGTGGGCATAGGTAAACAAGTATTTTCAAAAGAGGAAGAGGTGGGAAGAGTCACTGTGGTGGGTTGGCTAAATATAATATCTCATTAAATGGAAAAGGTAAGAGGTTTCTATTTTATGTTCTAGTTTGTCAATTTAAGTTTCTAATTCATTAAAAACTGTAGGCTTTACATTTTATGAAACTCACAATAAAATCTGAGCAAATGCAGAAGGTGATGTACCATGTGACACACACACACACAAAATCGATATTTAGCAATTTAAAAAAATTTTTACTTTTGAACTAAGAAATTAAATAATGTATAAGACTAAAATTTGATTCTAAATTTATTGACATATAAAATAACAGTTTAATAAAATTTTGAATGCAAATCAACAAAACGTGATGACTGCACTCTGACCCCAACCCATATAGAAGGGGTTAAATGAATTATAAAAATAAATTTATTTGTACCTAATAGCTTTTCTGTTAATTTGAGTACCAAGCCAGAGAAACCATACATATGGCTTAATGAAATGATCCATATTTGATTGTGAGATTTGAATAAGGAAACACAATATTTCCAAATCACATGATCAATTACGTATTATTTGTAAATACGCAACATATTTGATGTTATAGCACTTTTCAAAACATTTTTATCTGGCCTGGTTTAAAATGATCACAGTTAACCCTTTCGAAACTGGTCATGGGTGAAAGGCCATGTCATCTCATTTGTTGACTCGCATTCAAAATTTTATAGAACTACTATTTCATGAATTTATGTCAATAACTTTAGTATCAAACTGTAGATTATAATTCAAATTTTAGTACTCTATATTATTTAATTTCTTAATTTAAAAGCAAATATTAAAAAAACACAGAAAACATTGATTTTTGCGTGACCCTTGGTATGTTGAATGCAGCACTGGTTCAAATTAGATGTTTGTGATGTCAAAAGACTAAGTCTTTAGTTTCATAAGAATTAGAAACTCATATTACGGATATTGACAAGCCAGAATATAAAATAAGAAGGTCTTATCCTTTCTGTTTGCTAACATATTGCTCTTGTAATAAATCAAACCCAGTGGCACTCCACCCACCTATTTCCATTTTTGGAAACACTCGCTTATATATACTTACTTCTATATATGAAAGGAATAACCAATTAGAAGCTAAGAATGTCCCTCCAATGGCTCTCTCAGCCATTTTAATGGTCTCTGCACCATTTT
>NW_013666513.1:346190-348576 GCF_000517525.1 Limulus polyphemus
TCTTAAGAAACGTTTGACAACTATCTGGACATTATAAAGATTTTGTATGTTAAATTTGAAAATTTTCTGATGCATATAAGTATTTTTTATCTTAAAATGAAAATTACATTGCAAGTTGGATAGGCAATATGTGAAAAGAAAAAAGGCATGATAAAAACAATGCTTTACAAACCTTAAGACTTAATAAAAAAAAATTTATATTTTGCATATGAAAGCATTGTAATGTTTACTAGTAACCTGCCAAATTTCATTAACATTCGCTTACTAATTTAAAAGTTATAGCATGGAAACTATAACAAGCACAAAAAGGTTATGAGGTCGGTCCCAGGGACCGAGCCCATGCTGAAAGAGTTAACACACTATTTGTCTGACAATAACTTGCTAGAGCTGAAAACATCAGCTGCAGATGATGCACTTGAACACTAGGAAAGGCTAGTGCATATCTGTTGCATCTGTATAAGAGTTGAAAAATCAACAGAAGACTAAATAATTTGAGTTACTGCCTGAAGAAAAAAAGGTTTAAAGGTGAAAAGATGATTCCCCATTGACCAAGACTGTACATAGACTACTACCTGCCAATGATGATTTTGAGAGATACACACATGACTAGCAGTAACATAAAAATGCTCCTATAACTGCAATAGGTCAACTGGGAGTGAAAAAAATATACTAACACAGCATTCAAGCAATGGAACAGTTTTGGGAACAGGTACAAAAATAATTGTAGCACACAGAACATATTTAAATTGGTAATGCTCTACTGACACTAGACCTAAGTTTGAGATGACAGAATATAATGATATTTTGTTTGTTTGTTTGTTGAATTTCAAGCAAAGCTACTCAAGGACTACCTGTGCTATCATTGTAATTTTAAAATGATAAGATTAGGAAGGCAGGTAGTGAGCACCTCCCACTACCAAATATTGGGCTATTCTAATTGAATAGTGGAATTGATTGTCATATTATAATGCTCCCATAGCTAAAACAGGAAGCATGTTCAAGGACAAGTCTCAATCCCATGACCTGCAAACTGAGAGTTGAACCACCTAACCACCAGACCATGCTAATCCCTATCTACAGGAGGGTAGCTAGTCAACCACAACTCTTGGGCTACTCCGATCAAAAGGTGAGATTTCAGTATCACTAAAGTGCAGTTTGATTTTTTTCCCTACAATCTGGCACAATAATCACTATGACATGGACTAATGGAGATGTAACAATGATAAATATGTAATATTAAGACATTGATAAAAAAAATTAATCAAGTTAATTTCTTAATAGGAGAAATTAAAAACTAACATAGAACAAATTTTGAAATGAAACAAATATTGCATTTTTTTCATAGTTACAGTAAGGATGTAATACTTTTAAATTTAAAACATTTATTAAAAAAAAAACTGCCACTGTTTACTTTCATTGTTTTAGTAAAAGCCACCTTAAACTGGTAAGTTGTCATCAGTACACATTTGTATTTTATTCTATTTTTCTTACTGTAATAACATCACAATACAGGATGGTGGAAAAAAAAATTACCCCAGAGCAGCAAAATAACTAACTAATGTTTCAGATTAGTGTTTGGTATATTTTAATAGTACATTAACAGAATATAAAGAATCAGAGGTTTGGTGTTGTAATCCAACTGTTATCCAAGCATAACAGATTTACATGTGGGGCAATATACTTTTAGACCACACTATACTTAGTTTTATTACTGGATAATCTAAACACCATTTTAGTTTTGAGACATTACACAGTACAGATAACATTCAGTGCAGTGAAAACAGATCATAATTTGATGTCTTCATCTGATTATAAAAACCAATAAAATTTTTTATGCACATCCTTACCTGAACACTCATCATCTTCTGAGGAGCTCTTCTGAAAAGCCTGAAATGTTAGTTGATTGGAAATACTTGATGAGGAATCACTTCCTGGATCTTCATAAGTCTGAATAATTGAATTTCAAACAAAATGATATCAATAAAGAGAGATGTCTTGTGGTGAGTTTAAATATTATGGTAAAGTGTTTGATATGTCAGAAAAAAACAAACAAACTTGAAACATTATTGAATTGAAATTATTTCTTTGACTGTAGAAAGAAAGTGTGCAAGTTTCAGTTTACTAATAAAAATCTCCCTTTCAACCAAAATTTCTGGAAACTACATATCTTACTTACAGCATCAAAACCTTGTGTTCCAACCTTGAACTGAATGATCAATTTCTTGTACTTGTAGGCCTTTTAGTTTAAAAATAAATAAAAAATACAGGAATATTCTACTTTCAAGTTACTTAACCAACTTTGATAAAAAAAAAAATCTAAAAATCACAATATTTATATACGAGGCCTGTGAGAAAAGTGTCCGACCTTTGGCCGGGGAACAAAAAC
>NW_013666513.1:349234-362046 GCF_000517525.1 Limulus polyphemus
TTGTGGTGTACCACACCACGGGAGTCAAAGAAAACAGTCAGCATCACTTTGACGTTGCTGCGCACTTGGCGGGCCTTCTTTGGTCTTGGTGACATGGTTCAACAGGCTCCTTACTCTCCTGATATGGCTCCTTGCGACTTCTGGCTGTTCCCCAAACTCAAGAGGCTATTGAAACGAACGTGATTTCAGACAAGAGAGGACATTATGGGTGCAACGACAGCCGAGCTAAACTCCATTTCGAAAGAGGCTTTCTCGGAATGCTTCCAACAATGGCGGCACCGCTGGGAGAAGTGTGTGGAGTCCCAAGGAGACTACTTTGAGGGTGATTAAGTTTCCAACGCTCCAGGTATGCCAGTTTTATTCCCCGGCCAAAGGTCGGATACTTTTCTCACAGGCTTCGTATGTTTTTAGCTTTTCTAGTATACTTAATAATACTCTGCTCTCTATATTATTATTATTACCCAAATCAGTCAAGAAAATGTCTTAAAAAATTTCTATGGGTTGACTGAGGCAGGGACAATGCATCAGTTAAACAAAACATTACATAGCCATTGATGGTTAAACCATTTCCATCCATTTCATCATAACTTTTCTTACAGATGTAAAGGACTCGATTGCCTTTTCTTCCCTTTACTTTCTTCTGAGCTCTCATCCCCCAGCTACAGATTTGAGGAAAAGTATGGTACATACTCTTACCTTATAGTCCTAAAATAAGAGTGCAAAAACAAAGAGAAACTGCAAAATTGAAGCACCAGTACTACTAAGGTATAGCCTTTTCCTGTAGGTTTAGTTTTCCTAAAAATGCTATCTACTGTTTGGAAGTGTTTTTTTCTACAGCAGGGCCATTTTCTACATTAATATAAATAAAAATAATGCTGTTGAAAAACATACTTACCACCACTCTTTCATGAAGGTTTTGTCCAAACACAAAGTTCGTAGGTGCTGTGGCAGCTCTGAAAAAAACCAACATGTAAAATAATATAGGAAAAATATTTATCGTATAATGAATTTTATATAAAAATACTTCAATACTATAATAAGAAAGTCACAAAGTTCGCTATACATTTCTACAGCAAAGTTAATAAAGTTCTCAACTTCTTTACCAACTTTATCTGTTAAAACCATTCTCTTATCATTTATTTTGATTTTAAGCAACAGAATACCTAAGAATATTCTTACTGGTTAAATGTTATATAAATTTTTAAAATTCATTCAGAATACATTCATTATTCTCTTTCATCTCGTTTATTTGTGGTTATGATGCGCTTCGACTAACTGTGATGTGCCCATTATAGGGATCAAACCCTAAATAGTAGTGTTATAAAAACTGAAGCTAATACTCAACAACTGGGGGACCTCTTACTTTGAACTAAGAAGATACTAGGAATGACTACCACAAGGTGATTGTATACATACAAAAAAAACATACCAAAAGCTCAAGTAATTTCCAAGAGTGGGCCTCCTGATGATGAAAACATTATTCCAAAGAAACTGAGCTTTTGGGTCATTTTTTTCCACTGTTTGTGTTCTCTGCAATTCTTAAGCATAATTATTCTTTTCCATATAAATTCAATTCTTCGTAATAAGAAAAGCAAACTGCACTAAGTCTGTGATGTAAAAGAATCCATATAATGTAAAAGAATTTAAACTCTAATGATTAGATAAATAATTGTTTACATGATGTCAGTAAAATTGCTAATCTAGAAAATCTAGATGCACAACTATGTTTACGTAACTTTGTCCACTCAAAATCTAAAACTAAAAATTAATAATTTATCATGTAAATGTTTGTTACATTGTTAAATGTACAAGTTCTGCTGCATTTGTTGGAACTTGTTTTTCTTCGTCAACCTACCTTATGATCCGATAATGTTGTTTTAAAGGCAGGTAAAGAAAATCAGAGCTTTTTGGTTGTTTTTTTTTATTTGTAATTTCTTTTAACCACATACATTTAGGAAGGAATAATAGTAATAGTAATTTATCTTAGTTTAAGCCTATTATGTACAAATTGAAGCAAGTAAAATATGCATGTGGGGGAGGGGGAACTAAAAGAAGATGAGTTTTAAGGAATATAGGAAATGTTTGGAACTTGGGGTGAGTTATGCCATCCTCCAGCCTGGTGTTTAAATCAGTTGGTTCTGATGAACCCTAGGATAACTCATACTTGGATATTTTTACTTTTTTTTTTATTCACGATTGAAAAAAATAAACATTTTTGTAAATGTTGTCTTGATAACCATATTGGGTGGGGGGAAAGACTGCTTTGCTAATAAACTTGGCTTTTTTAAATCTAGCAATATAATATGAAAAAGACTGAACTACATAAAATGTAAGACAAGAAACAAATAACTAGTACCCCACTTGATTGAGTTTGAGAACTAAAGAGCAATAAAACTACTTTGTCTAGGCCAGGCATCGACAAATCCCAGACACCAGGTCGCCATGGTGAATAAACATTTCATTGTGGTGCCTAGTATTTTCTCATATTTTATTCGTGCATAGGGATGTACTAAATAGAACTCAAACCTAGAATAGTTCTGGACTCTTGGAAGTCCGGAACTATTTTTGCATTCTTTGAGTCTGAAATCAAAATTTGTTTCTAGGATTTTAATGGTGGATTCAACACTTCTTCGTGTTTTTTCAGGAATGAAGTTCTACAGTTGCATAACACATTACTAATTTTGTGCCATTTTGTTTTTCTTCTTTCTCTCAATTCAGCCAATCAGTGCACATGTTTAGATTCAGATGGGACCAAAGGCAGTTAGTTCAGGCAATACTATCAAGTGATTGTTGATATCATGTGATCGTTAGCATACACTCGTTGCTGTGAAAATAAATAAATATAGCCCCCATTTCCCAGTACAAACAGTAGTGAAGACAGGTTAGGCACTCCAAAAGACCTTTGCTTATCATTGTAATGTTATAGTGATGAGTAGATTAGACCTATTCTAAAACAACCTGCTTGGCCTATCAATATTGCAGTGATTATTTTTATTTTACTTTCATTCATTGCAAGAATCCACCTAAGTTATAGTTATTTAGTCTATTATTTTAATAATTGCACATATTGAAGTTTAACTTTAATATGTTACATAATAAAGTTTAATAATTAAACCTTTGTTTTTTATTGTAAAACTGTATGTCTTGAACCATGACCATACAACTGACTCAAAATATATTCCATAACTTTTCTATATCAGACCTGGCTCCAAGATCTGAAAGTATTTGTCAAGGCCTGCTCTAGCCAATGATCTTGTGGTTATCTTGACCCGTGTATAACAGAACTCATGTAACTATTTACCTTGTGAATGAGCTTCTCTTTCAAGAACAACTTCAAGGAGTTTTGAAACAAATTAATAAAATATCCACATTAAACTTCAATGTTTCCAGAATGTTAAAGATTAATATGACTGAATGTTAACCTCATGCTTAATACTCAGATAAAATTAATACCATGCTTAATGAAATTCCTTAGAAAACTGTATGTCATGATACTTCTGACCCAACCATTTTATTTCCTGATCGTTCGATCTATGCTTATAATATATTATTTATAATCAAATGTGAAATTGCAAACATTCATATATAAATTTTTTAATAAAGACATAACAGTCTGTATGTTAAGAGTTACGGTTTGATTAAATGTAATTCAAAGTTTCAGTATGATTGGTTTATTTATTTGTTTATAGTATCACATAGCAACCACTCTTTGATTTTAATTGAAAGCATAAAAATATTATTACAGCTTAAAGAACATTATAGATCTTAACAATTGTGAATATTATGTTTCAAATTTTAATACACAGAAGGAACATATTAATGTTACTGTTGTCAAATGGAATATACTCCCTTTAGGTAAGAACCTAGCTATCATTTATGTAATATATAAAAAAACTGCCTTCATACTCCATGACAATTACCAATAAACAAAAAATACTGATGTACAAAAAAACAATATTTATGCATAAAATGCACATATCAACATGCTAAATGCGTCAGATTGAACCTGTATGCGAGTTTTTGGTGTTAACTCTCCCGCTACGAGGTCGGTCTATTCGACGGACCTTGTAACCATTTTGTAGTCATTATAGTTTTCATACTATAACTTTTAATACACTTTGTCTATCTGCACAAAATTTGGTAGATTTTTAGTAAACATTACAAGTCTTTTGTACACAAAAAATCAGATTTTTTAATGAAGTATTTTTACTAAAGATTTACCCGTGAATATATATAGTATTTCTATATACTAGTCCAAGTGCTAAGTGATTTCTACTGTAAGATTAAAAATACTTTTCTCCATCTCAAAAATCTCAGTAAAACTATATATTTTATCTGTTATTGTCTCTACCCTAACTTTATACAAGGTTGGTCAATTTGACTAACTTCATAGCCACCAAAAAAAAAAAAATTAAATGTATCAAAATCTAAATTACCCCCTTTTTTTTAAATACAATAACTTCAAATTGTAACATGAAACTACAAGTTTATCCTAAAAAGCTATAAAACTCATAAGAGTATACATGTATTTATACTTAAATCTTATTGTTTTGTTGCTCTCTGAACCCTGATTAATTACTATACATGCCATTATAGGTTGTAAATCACTTGGCAAATATGCATCCCGCTATCAAATTACATTATGCACGTGCTACTCGCAAATGTATCTCATGAAAAAGTTTATTATTTTATTATTTATTTCACCTAATCTAATCTTAACATAAAAAGTTTCCTATTTTTTACATTTTAATTACTGATATAGTAATAAGTAAAGAATACACATGAAAGTCAAGAAGTACTTACCTGGGTCTTCTTTTTTTTTGCTGTCAACTGTTGATGACACTTAACCCTACTTTTTATACTAATGGTAGTACTGCACTAAATAACTTTTTATTTAATTAAATAAAGCACCAAAGAACACAGAATAATAATATGCAAAAAGCAGACAATGTCCCATAACTGCCACAATTTTTCTGGCTTTCTAACTATGCAACAAGAGCTGTTAAAACTTTATCTCAGCTTGTCAATGTGTTTCCCATGGAAATTAAGCTTGAACTGAAAGGGAAATTGAAAATTCTCTTTACACAATGTAATATAATATATCATTTGATAGAGGTTAACACCGGCTTTCTATTAGTCATAAGTAATATAGTATTGAATGGCATAGAGAACTATTGGCAATTTTGGAAAGACAGGATATGACAGGCAGGCATGGCAAGAGGGGTCTTGTCTGGTTGTCTATTTCATAGCTCTGTAACCACATACGACTGAAGGCTATAAAAATTATGCTTAGCCTGAGTGATGATGATATTATAATAAGTAATTTAAATTAAATTTTGTACTTCTTGGAGAAGTAATAAATAAATTAGAGAAGAAGGGATATCTAGAGAGCAAATTTCATAATTCTCACACTATGGGAATTTTATATTATTTTAAATATTGCCTTATAAAAGTAAGAACTTAAAATATAAATACTATTAAACTATTGATTATTAGCTACATTTATTGGTAAACCATGAAAAAGAAAGTAGTTTTATTAAATTTTGAATGTCACTGAATAAAACCTTGTAAAGTGCAGAAAAAGGTGTCTGTGGAGAGAGGGTTAATGAAAATTTACTCTGTTTTGCCAACCCAGAAACATCACTGAATTACATGAAATTCCATAACTTTTCCTAGTTTTTGTCTATAAAATGAAATTCCCTGGTGTTTCCCAGGCCAAGAACACAAAATTCACTGACTTTCCTGGTTTTCCCAACCCATGGAAGCCCCATCAGAATGTTTAACTGAATTAAAAAAAAAAAAGTATGTCCCACCTGGTGTATAAATATGCTTACATAACAACTACCCACGAAGGACTGTTTGCTGTTTTCTGTTGAAAACTTAATAAAAAAAAAAAAGAGTTAATTGTACAACATGCAGTGGCTGTCTTACAGAAAAACAAAACATAGAAAAATTATGAGGCCATCTCAACCACTTCTGTGTAGTTCTTTGATGAGTTAGAAGAAGGAAACTTAAAGAAAAGCTTTCTCATATTTTGTTATAAATAAAAGTAGTAATATATCATAACAAAAGCACAAACACAATTCTTTAATTATTCAAAAATTATACTTCTAATCCTTTGTCATAATTGCTAATGTGTAAAACCACCAGAAGACAAACATATCTCTCCATAGTGAAATCAAAATGTGTTCAAGTTTAAATTATTTTTTATAAATTTATTACATTTTTTATTAAAACACTCGGGTCATTTTAGTATACAAGACAAACATGGTAATTCAAGTAATACCCACTTTGATGCATGTTCTACCAGCACTTAAGACATTCTGCAGTGCCTGTGTGCGTGAAGGTTTCTATCTTTCCTTAACGACAGGGTAGAGGTAAAACGTGCATATACAGATCCGGAATATGCTAGATTTATTATATAATATACTTTCCCGTATTAACAAGAAACCTGAAGTGATCTAAAACTTACTTTGATTCTGAAGACACTGGTGATTTACTACAGTCTGATTTAAACAAGGATTTAAATGGAGAGTCATCACTTGACCTCAGAGACTCAGGGGACCTGGAAATGGAAGATGTCACTTGTTTCTTTGTTCCATTGTTACTGTTACTACTCAAGTGTGCCGAGTCACTATCTCCAAACTGTTCCAAGTTGTCGGAAATACCTTTGTTTTCTTTATCTTCTTGTTTATGGCTTGCAAATGTCAAATTAGGGGAATCTGGAAACAATAAAGGTGTAACTGAATTATTGCATACTGAAAAATATAATATTCTTTTACAGTTTAATATTACATGAAAGCAAAATATGTATAAATATACACATTGAAAATGTGTTCTAACAGACAAAATGACAAATCTTGAAAAATCACAAAATAAAATAAAAAGGTTGCAAATTCCTCTAATTAAAACAATAAATAAATTAAGTAGTCAATGTTCTGGTCAAGTGACTTTTACCAAGACTTCATTTGTTCCCTTCTTACAGTATTTTAATCATTTCTTTATATGTTCAGGTTTTATAACACAGTAGATGCATTTGTTTATTATTTATGACAGACTTGATAATATTCTACATATATTTCAAAATTAGTTATAACTCAATACCACAGTGATAGTAAAAATTGATCTGTATTGTTGACAAATTAAATGCTTGTATTGCATCGTATTACACAACATTTGTTAGTTTAAAATACTAAATTGGGATTTCACAAAAGTTGCATTTAATCTTAGCAGTACTGCATTGCGGAATAAAATTTTCTTTGAATAGTATCAAATTCCCCAACAACAGCAACATTGTGCGATATCAGCCCATACAACTGGTATCTGGTGAAGTGAATTCCAATCACATTCATCAGTTTTCAGCAAACTACAAATAATCACAGAGACAGGACAGTTTGATCTGTAAGTATTTGTCCTGTTGTACAGTGTTGTAAATATGCTAAAAAAGTAGTCAAGATAAAAAAAATTAGCACAAATTAACACCAAAAAAGTAAAATCGAGTACAACAGACCCATAAACTTGAGTACTTTCAAATAGTTGTCTTTCTTCTTTAGGTCTGAAAAAGTTAAAGGTTAAACAGTGTGGGGCTATAAATACGAAAAAGAAGTACATATCACGTGAGCAGAAAGTTTGTTGAGATGGCATCAGCATTTAAGTTGCTTAATGTCACAACCTTTGTCAACAGATATTGTACAGCTTTCACAATGACTCATTGGACATGCAGAACTGAAGCCATTGATGAATTAGCCTTGAAGTCTCCAGGGATCCCAGATCACCAGGTATCAGAAACAGGGTGTATGCTGCCTCCTACCATCACCATCCCAGATCCAACTCCATTTATACAGGAGTCAGCTGAACCTTTGAGGACTCTGCCTAGAATCCTGAAGTGTTCAATCAGTGAGTGCAAGGTGGAGACAGAATCATTACCAAATGCACATCTACCTACAGAAGAAACGCATTACTGTAAAGCTGAAGAAGATCTTCCCAGAGCTAAGATCTCTATGTAATTCTTTCAAGCATCAAGAAGGTCCATCCACCTCAAAATCAAGAAGCCAGCTGCTATCAGTGATGAGAGTTGCCACAGTTCAACATCAACCTGGGAGTATCCACATCAGCTGCCATACCTCCACTGCCCATCAAGCAGCTTCATATCCATTCTCCACAACCAGAGAAATTACAGCTGCCCACTGAATTCCCAAAAGAAATGAAAAAACTCTTCACTTCAACAAGTACTGGCCCAAAAGCACCAAAGCCAAGAGCAAGCAGCCAGATGGACGGAGGCCTGGGCACTTTATATCTGGGAGGAAGATTATCCCATGAAGCATTGGGATCCTCTTCATAGTTGGAGGAAGATGTGTGCCATTAATATGCCAAGCTGGATAACATTCAAAAGGCTTTCACAGGATTCCAAAAAGTCATATACAAGATGACAATGGCTATTCCTAAATCAACCACTGCAGTGGATGATATGCTGTCAGGACTCCAGTAAAAGTAAAAGGCTCTGGTTTCCTACAATACTATCTATAGGTTTTATTATTTTACTTTTTCTTGTGGGCTTAAAGAATATTAATATAGTGTAAATTAAGTTTCATTCTTTTCTTCTTTGGTAATTTTGTTGTATATATTTTGCATATATTGGTCACTCCTTTTCATTTTTGTAGTATTATCATCATTGATGATGTCCTTGTATCTATGTATATATTTCATTGTACATTATCATCTTAAAGGTTTAATTAGTGTTTATACCTTTGTTCTTTCACATGTATTATGTTTAACAGTATTCTGTTCATATTTCTAATATATTTTAAAGCAATTTATTTTTTTTACTGTAATGTTGTATTTGGTATTAGCTATTGCTTGTCAATGTTAGAGGTTGTTTTGTGCTTTGCATAATTTTTGATTTTTGTAAAAAAATTTCTAATGTCATTTTTTAATGTAACATTGAAGACCTTACTTATATTTCAAGTCATTGAATTATTTTCATGTCTTTAATTTTATTGCATCTTACTCTTATGTAAAGGGTTGATTTTGTTTTGTTTCTTCTTTTGTGTGTAATGAGCTTTGACAGTTAATTTTCTGTTTACAAAAACTCAGATGAAAGTAAAGGACTGTGACAGAGTGTCATCTTTTTTAAATCACATATTAAACAATATATCAAATTCATATTTTAAAAGGTGTGTTTGAAGTGTCTTATATGAATTTTTATTAGTGTATCAATTCAGGGGTGGCAATGTTTTAAAGGGGTTAATATATAATGTCAGCCAGTGAAGCCACTAAGTTTCTTTTTTCCCTAGTTTACAGTAAACTGAGTCACATGCACTTTCTCATGGAAAAGATTCCTGTAAAGTGGAGCATGCTATGTAAAAATAAATATTTTCCACTGGCAGGTTAAGTAATACCTTGAGAATGAAACTTCCATTATGATGTGATAAGAATGACAAATAGTCATGTAGGTACTGCCTCTGTGCCCTTAGATAGATAGCATTATTGTCTCATGTATAATGCTATGTTTTCTCAGTCTTGAATAGATTTGACATCTACAGATTCAAACTATTTCTTACTACCTTTCTAAGAGCTCTCCAATAAAAATATCACAAAACACTTGTTTAATTTTGATATTTTTTGGTATAAATAAATATTGCTTAATTGTGCATTGCATTGTGTCCAGTCTCTCTCTTTGTTTCAAAGTTAGTGAGGGTCAAGAATTCAGATTCACTCTGTAATACGTTTTCCATTGAAACCTCCCATTAATTTGCACCTCTTACCCCATTACTCTTAAAGGTAAAAAAGTTCACCTGAGAATACAACAAGAGTGCGTAGTGCAATCAGTCACATTATTATTAAAATGATATCTAATCATTGGAAAAGGTTCAAAAAAGAACTACCAAAATTGTAGATGGTATGAAGAACAGGGAATGATGTTAAAAGGAAAATACAGAGGTGACCAAGTTTGAGAGAGACAGAAGATAAAGGGTTGATTTAATTGAAACATATAAAATATATAGTGAAAGTGAATACAAATTAGAAACAGCTTTTTTGAATTTCATAATGACAGATGAGGTCACAAATAGAAGAGACTCAAATACAAAAAGATGAGTTTTTCAGCCACAGAGTGACTGATGTATGGGATACTCTGTCTAAGTACATAGCGGTGTCAGATTTTGTGCAGACATTCAAAAGATCCCAGCATAAAGACTGGGTATAGAGAGAGTAGGAAATGGATAGCATTAAAGCATCTTGAATAACAGCCCATCAAACTAATAATTAATGTTAACCTCTGATCAAAGCACACTACCTAATATACATCAGAAATAAAAAAACATATATACTTAGTGAGGAGTATAGCTAATTAAATATAATGTTCAAACCATATTACTTATAATAATCAGAATACATCTTTTTATCACTTGAGTACCCTTGTTGTAAATGTTATGTTATACAGCCTTTGAAGTATGTTCTAACTCTATCATTTTTCATGGAATAAAAGGTAGACATTGAGACGGCTAACAAAAAATGCCAAAAAATAAAAAACTTCCAAACATTTGCAGTTTTTGTCTTTTATGGAAAATACAAAATGGTTACGCTACAATAAATTAGAAATTCAATTAATATTTGTAATATATTGTATACACTATGGCTGCAGTTACGCCTCAGCTTAAAAGCATAACTAATCTGTTAAGATGCTGTACAAGTTTGTTTCAGAATTTTGTGTAAAGCTATGCAAGGGCTATTTGCACATAGTCAGTATTCATTTTAAACTAAGGAAAAACAGCCATTCAACCCTACCCATTGCAAACTCTTTGGCTATTCTTATATGATAAAATAGTGTGATCTGACAGTCACTCTTACAACGTATCCATAGCACCAAAGTGTGGAGCACGATAAACCATAAATCCTCAGATTCACAGTTTAACCGCATTAACCACTAGGCCATGCTGTAATAAAACAATCACGCCACAAAAAAATAATAATATCTGAATGGTCTTAAAAACAGACCACCTATAGCTGTAGAAGTATAATCGAGCAAACACCAAATACTTGGACTGGTAAATTCTAGAAGAAATACGCAAATGAATTCTAGGAGTTTTTCTTTTACTTACATCCACTTAATCATTATTAATAAACCACTAAATTTAAGTGTGACAGAACAATTAAAAAAACAATACATAAATTAAATTCATTATTTAAGAGTTCCCTTAAAAATAAGTACGATATTAAACCTACTGGTAAATATATAATATAACAATGGCAAATATGTGCATTTGTAAAGTGTGAGGCCTATTAACTTACAAATTACACTTGTCATACAAAAATGAGTTTTTATCAAAGTTTTTCTTCTTATAAAGTCAATAAGATTTATATCTAAGGCCATACAGACATATACTTGAAAACTCCAAAATTTCAGATATGTCTCGTCTAAACATGTCAGTGTCAACATAGCTACTAATTAAACACTAAGTTCTTCGTTACATAAAAGTGGCTACATATACAACACACTTGAGTCGTTACTGTCATAAATATTGGGATCTACAATTGTTTCCCTGTAGTTGTTTTGTTTGACACATTTTGTACTTTAGAACTAACCACTAATAACACAAAATAAAATGTTTATCTGGAATTAAATTTTTCCTAACATTCCTAGATATATATGATTATCTGTCACGATAATATTATTTAGATCTTAGAGTCATTCATTTAAAAAACTAAAATCCTTTATATTCTGCTTCAGAAATCATAAAAGCTTGTGAAAATAAGGCTTTAGTTAATTACCAACAATGCTGAATACCACTGAGATACTGCAGGCTTTAGCATAGGATCCAATTATTGCAAAAACATCTTCACAGGCAATAAGTGGGGATAAGTATTCTTGTGAACAAGTGTCCAAAACGTATGTGAATAAGTCTGAGATGCTGAAAAACCATGAATAAGTGTCCTAAAAGTATGGGAATAAATTTGAGAAACTGAAAAACCACGAAGAAGTTTGGGTCGTGAAAAATGAAAGAAAAGAAATTGGGGAAACAGAAAAAATACGGAAAAGGAAACTGTATATTGACTATTGGGTTTAATCTCTGAAGCCCTACTGCTATGACTGTGTTGTTGGTCAATCACAGTGAAAAAAATCGGGGAAGAATTCTAGGAGTCTTCACTGAGGGTACATGAAAAATCTAAAATTTTTGTTTGTAAAAATATTTACCCCAAGCAATAAGTAATTATAAAACCATATGAAATGCCCACCTTCTAACTATTATTTAAAGATACTATAATGAAATTAATACTAAAATTAAGATATTTCAAAATCTACTTGCTGAAAAAGAAAAGAAGATTCTTCAAACCACACTGATATTTAACGTACATATCTATAAATCCTAGTCATACTAGGATCACAGACTGAACTATGATTTTAAACCACATTGATATTTAACGTACATATCTATAAATCCTAGTCATACTAGAATCACAGACTGAACTATGATTTAAACCACACTGAGATTTAATGTACATATCTATAAATCCTTGTCATACTAGGATCACTAACTGAACTATGATTTTAAACCACACTGATATTTAACGTACATATCTATAAATCCTAGTCATACTAGGATCACAGACTGAACTATGATTTTAAACCACACTGATATTTAACGTACATATCTATAAATCCTAGTCATACCAAGATCACTAACTGAACTATGATTTAAACCACACTGAGATTTAACGTACATATCTATAAATCCTTGTCATACCAGGATCACTAACTGAACTATGATTTAAACCACACTGAGATTTAACGTACATATCTATAAATCCTTGTC
>NW_013666513.1:362625-369889 GCF_000517525.1 Limulus polyphemus
CAACCTACCTCCTTGAAATCTTGGTTTGAAAGAAAGAGATGGCATCCTAGGACTTTAAAATGGCTAAGAAAGCCACTGGGGGACATTCTTAGCTTTTGATTGGTTATTCATGTCATATACAGAAGTACGTGTATATAAGGGAGCATTTCCAAAAATGAAAAGAAGTGGGCAGGGTGCCACTATGTTTGATTTATTACATGAGCAATATCTTAGCAAACTGAAAAAATAAAATGTTCTTATTTTATATTCAAGCTTGTCAATATCAGTAATTTGAGTTCCTAGTTCATACGAAACTAAAGACTTAGTATTTTGACATCAAAAACATCTAATTTGAAGCAGTGCTGCATTCAACATACTACATGACACACAAAAATCAATGTTTATTTATGTTTTTTATATTTACTTTTAAATTAAGAAATTAAGTAAGGTATAATACTAAAATTTGAATTATAATCTACAGTTTGATACCAAACTTATTGACATAAATACATAAAATAGTAGTTCAATAAAATTTTGAATGCAAGTCAACAAACACGATGACTTGGCCTTTCACCCGTGACCCATCTGGAAAGAGTTTAGCACACATACATCTCTCATTCTATGAATATGCTAAAGATAAAACAAAACACCAATATTGTAGGAAGTTTATATTTGATTTCAATTTTGTTTGTTTTTATAAAACTTTCAACAGAAGATACATTTATTTAACAATGTAAACCTTGTTGATAATCAATGACATTCTTTAATAGCTATGTACTTGGATTTTACATTATTAAAAGTTATTTTTACATAACCATGTAACTCAAAAATGGATAGATCCTGTTACCATTACAAAATACTACTCATTTACAAAAAAATTTAACCATCTCCATACAAAAAAAAAGTTAAAATAATATGAGGACTTGGAATTGCATTATTTCGTAATTTGTTAATTTCAAATTTTCAATATACTTTGACACAATATAGTCATCTTCTTAAATGCATTAAACAACAGAATAAAATTAACTAAATATAAACAGTTTTATAGCTCTTTCTAAGTATTACTTACTTATCTTTTATATACCTTATACATCTTCATAATGTACATGTAAACAGAGTTTAACAGTATTAGTAAGCCCTTCCATAGGTTCATGAGTGACTTAGTGGCATGTACACAAACTAATGTTGAACTTTATTAGAGATCAATATAATACAGGCATCAGTTCAATGAATGGCTTAATGTCAGAATGGATATATAAGATGTGACTGTGAAACTTAAATTTATTTGAATTTATAATGAGAATAATAACTACAATAACTAGTTACAGCACAGAATTATAATTAAAGGTCACTTGAATGCCTGAAACACTGAAATAATGTTTGTTATTTTCTTTGTCTACCCACCTTGTGAATCAGTACTATCTGCTGAACTTTTAGTAGGAGAACATGTGGACATCTTGATAGAGAAAGGGTTACTGTATGTGGAATTTGATGCAGCACTAGTGCCTAATAATAAGAGAAGATTTCAATAAATGAACAAATACATTTATTTTCTATAACCACCTTTGGCACAATATTAAACTGGCTTGAAAGGTTTTGATGCAGGGAAAGCATAACAAAGTACTTGTGGTACAGGTGGTGTTTACAAAGATTAAAAAAAATGTATATGTACTATAACAGCTACATAAAGATGGGATAGGAGAGTTATGAAGGGTTTATACATGTGATAAAGTCTTTATAGACATGAATTAAAAGCATTTACTTGCTAAGACAGAAGCATATTTACATGATTACATAAGAAAATATATTTTGTTAGGTATTTTTGTTCTATGCATGTTATTTCTGGCATATAGTCAGTGAAACCATCTTAATTTCAACGCCCATGTGTATTTGATTCAAAACACCTGGTGCGCTTTATTGCAATGTAAAAACAAAATAAAATAAAAACTTCTGAATGTAATAGTTTGAAACTTGAAATAAGCCTTCTACAGATTATATAGCTTTTGCAAATAAAATATCATACTTTTATATCTGATATTTGTTATAAATTTGCAGCTTTGAAATTTGAAAAGATTTCCTACATTCTTTTAAAAGTTTCCCATTGTTTGTATTTTATAAAACTATGAATTTTATCTTTGTAGTTTCGCTGTGTCTACATCTCTGGTGAACAATAAGAAAAATTTTTTTGCCATACCAAAATTATAATCAAAATATTTTTCTTTAAATTGTTAATCAGAATATTTGATATATGGGATAATTTTTAGGCCTGTTTTATACACCTTTATCTGATCAAAAAAGACTGTAGTTAATTACTACCAATGCTGAATACCACTGACATACTGCAGATTTTATCACAGGATCCAATTACTATAAAAGCATCTTCAGATGCAATAAGCAAAGGTAAGTATTCTTTTGAATAAGTGTCCAAAAGGTAAGGGGTTAATCCTGAGATTTTGAAAAATCAGGAAAAATTTCGAGTTGTGGAAAATGAGGAGAAAACAAATTGTATATTGTCCATTCAAGAAGTTACTTAAGCCAATAAAACCTAATGTAATACAGCCTAACACAGTAACCTTGTTGGCAAAAACAAATTATATGGATGAGTGTAAAATGTATATGAGGACAAGGGTGTAGATTTGGTGTATTTGGATTTTCAGAAAGCATATGACAAGGTGCCACATAAAAGGTTTGTAAAACAGTTTATCTCTGTAGGTGTGGGGAATAAGTTAAGTAATTGGATAGAAAAGTTGCTGAATGGAAGAATGAGGGTTGTTCTAAATGAAGTTCTGTCAAACTAGATTAATGTCACAAGTGGGGTACCTCAGGGCTCAGTTTTAGGACCTTTGCTCTTTTTGATTTACATCAATGAAGGAATAGTCAATAAATTACTTAAGTTTGCTGATTATATTAAAGTCTTGGGTGTTGCTGGCTGTGAGGATGATGCTGCTGATTTACAAAAGGATTTAGATCATTTAGTAAGTTGGGCGAATAAATGGAAGATGGGCTTTAATTATAATAAATGCAAGATAATGCATGTGAGTTATCATAATTTGAATTATAAGTATAATTTGGATGGGAATATCCTTAATGGTGTAATGAAAGAAAGGGATGTTGGTGTAATGGCAGATCACTCTCTTAAATCATCCAATCAGTATGCTGTTGCTTGTGGTAGGGCAAATAGGATTTTATGTTGTATCTATAGAAATAGTGAATACAAGTCTAAAGAGGTTATAATTTCATTGTATAGGTCACTGGTTAGGCCACATTTGGAGTATTGTGTTCAGTCTTGGGCTCTTTACCTTAGAAAGGCATTACATTAATGGAAAGGATTCAGAAGAGGGTTGTAGAAATGGAGGGGATGTGATAAGAGGAGAGGTTAAGATCTCTGAGATTGTTTTCTTTTGAAAAAGAAGAGTTAAAAAGGATCCGATTGAGGTGTTTAAGATTGTTGAGGGAATTGATAGTGTTGATGCAGACACAAATATACATTTTGGCAGAGTAGGAGTCATCTTCAGCTAAAAGTTTTATTTTTCTAACAGGGTGGTTAGCCTTTGGAATAGGTTGTCTTCAGATGTTGTGAAAGCAGTAAATTAAGTGAGTTTAAGAGAAAGCTTGATAACTATATGAATAATAAGAGCTGGTTTTAAAGGGTTTTTTAGAGGATGGGACAGCCTAGATGGACCAATAGGTCCCTTGTTGTCCCTAAACTACACATTAGTGCCAATTTGTTCAAGTTCAACCTTTGTCCTAGGGGAATATGAGTGGCATATTATGTTAAAAAAAATAAAAAATCAGGAAATTTGAAGACAATATTTTCATTAGGAATGCAGTGAAATCCACCCAAAATCAAAATTTTCAATTAAAAAAAATGTTTATGTAAAAAATTACACAAATGAAACTATTAATTTAATAAATTTTCAATATTGTAATTTTTTATAATATGTGGGAGAATGACTACAAATATATTTTCCATAATGTTTCTAATTGAGTGTTGCAGTTTTACTCTTGGGGAGGGGTGCACCCACCCAGGGGTGCCATAGAGCTAGTTTTTACTTTTTATTTATGTTTCAAAATTCATACTTTTATATATATATTGATCAGATAGTTCAAATCATTGTCCCAAGGAACTATATGGCATGAGAGTTTTCAATTCTTGAAACAAGTTCTCTATGTCAGCCACAAAATTTTTTGCTATAAACATGCCTACAAACACTGGCAAAGAAAGGTATGAGAACACAATACATTTTCAATTTCCTTATTCATGCAAAGCCTACTGACTATAGTTTATAAACTCTATATTATGTCTAAGAGAGGTAATATAAGTACTGTTTGCTGCTTTTGTCAAATCAAATAATTTAAATGATTAATTTAATGTTTAAAGTGCAATTCTACAGTCTTGCCTATAAACCTATCTTGCAAGTCTTGTATGCTATCCATTTGTTAGTTTCCTTAAGATGCTGAGTTTGGGCATGAAACAGTGTAGCAACCTTAGCCTGAAAAACTAAACCACCACTGTAGTAAATACATATATATATATAAACCAAAAGATCCACCCGTAACAAGAAACAGCTATCACAGAAAAGTACAAGAAAACAGCACTGGAACAAACCCAAAAAAGTACTTGGCTCCATATAAAGAGTTCAACTGAAAGCACACACACTTCTTCACTCCATAAGGAAGAACAAACAGAAAGGAACTTGACTAAGATTCTACAGCTAGTATTAGTTGGCAGTACAGAGCTATAGAAGTAGATACATTATAAAAAAAATGTAAAGGTCTGAGTTATTGTCTGTATTATTCCCTGCTGTATCATCAAATGACAGACAATTCTAAGAATCCATGACTAAAAGCAAAGAAGAATATGTTATAGTATGTTAACCACACTACATCTGCCATATCCTGTGCCAACAAAGCCTTTTGTTCAATCCCAAGGTTCATCAGGCCAGCTGGGATATGAGAGACATAGTAGTGGTATCATCATCATCATCATATATATATCATATCATCATCATTTTCATAAACAAAAGCTGTTATGGTATATGCCAGATTAAGCAAGGGAATTGTAAGTTAAGCTCATGATGAGATGATATGAGTGAATTCTACCAAAAAGATAAAGAAGCTGAAGGTAAACCTCTCTCAATAAAGACCAGAGCCAATTTTAACCAAAAAAATTTACTTGGAAAGGGCTCTAACCTGATCATTTTGAAAATCATGATAATGAGCTATCTGAATAATGCAACACAGCCAATTATCTAGATAAAAATTATCATAAACAAAACAATAAATAAGTGAAGGTATTAAAAATAAATTACATGTGAAGCAACCTTTGAAGAGAGTCATGATCTGGATGAAAAGATAAAAAGTTTTGTTCGAACAAAATATGTTATATTTTCACTATAAATATATATCAAAACAACAAAAAACCTTAAAATATCAAGTACAGAAAATTCTAAAGCTGGTTAAGTAGAAACCTTTATGAAGAAATTCGAAGATTAGAGCCAGAACTTCGGAGGTTTTTTTTGTACTTTTAAGACAATGAATACATAACAAAATATATGCAAATCCAATGTCACATATTTCAGGGAAGTGATGTTGGCAAGTTCAACAGAGCTGTTACTGAAATATGTAGAATGTAGTCTATCTCAAATCATACTCAGTGATTAAAATAAATTAAAATATTATTGTGAGATTTCAGCATCAACAAGGAACAAACCCAACTTTTTGTCTCTCAGAGCAATACCTCACTCAGATTAGAAACAAAACAATGCTAGGTCAGACCTAACTTTCTCGAGCAAAACTGCTTCTCTATCACTAATAGGAGTACAAACAAACAAAATGGTGTACATCATGATTTAATGTGTATTGTTTAAGTGAAACAACTGTCAGATAGATAAGTCAATGAGAAAAATTACATTTAGCTTGGTTGACATTCTTTGTGGTTGTTTTTAGTGCATACATAAAACAAACTAAAATATAAATGTCTGGAAAAATAACAAAAATGCTTCATTAAACATCATAAACAATGCCACCCAAATGACACATATTAAAACATAACTAGTTGTTTCATCTAATATGATTTAAGTCTGTCTTATCTGGTTTTAGGAATTTATTTGTTGAAGCCCATTAATGTTTCCTAATACTTTACTTAGTAGCTAAAGCTCATCCACTCTTATCGTATCTATACTTTCACACATTCATAGACTTTCATTAACTCATAATGCTAGAAACAGTATTATTAATATTAATGAATTATGATAACCATTTGTATTGTTTTTCTACGTTCTAATTTCATTAATTGCTCATCTTAAATTAAAAGTTAATCTATGTTAATCAAAAGCTATAGAATAGCTGTAGTAGCGATCATAATTTAATAAACCCTCTCATACTTCTAACACAGCATGCATGATGTGGAATGCCAATATACTTCGAATACGATAATCTGACAGTGACACAAGCACTTAGCTATTCTTAAGTTCTAACCCTAACTTGAAGTTATTTGCGGATTGTAATATTTGGGTTAGTTAAGAAGTCTGATAAGCATCGACTCTTTATATGAATAAGTATAGTTCGACGCGAAAAGAAAAACACACCTTATACAAAACGTATATAGAATGTGACGTCAAACATATAGTGGTTTATACGTGTGATTAAAGGTAAAAAACTGAGATTCGAAAGTAAAGTAACATTCCCGTACCTTCTTCCGACATCTTTCTTTTCACGACACCACTCTCGTTTCCAGGTCCTGTACCCAATACCCGTACACAAACTATGCACATATTATTTTGACTTTTCAATCTGTGTAATAATTAAGAACGTCAACATTTTGGTGCTAATGCTTATTCTGTTTAGTGTCTTCACGCATAAACAGTAAGCCAAACTGATAAACTAAAAAATTGCAAAAAATATATTTTCCTTAACTAGTCACTTCAGAGTAGCGCCCCTATTGGCAAAACATAACTTTATCACACCCACAACTAGACATCGAATATATCAGAATTTTCGTATAACCGTATACATTAAGAAGCGTTTCATCAATTTTGTTAAACAGTATTTAAGTATACATTTAAAGTTAAAAATTTAAAAATAAATCAAACATTTTTTTTTTTATAAAACATATAATAAATGTTAATCTAAAAAGTGTTTAGCTAAAATAAACACGTTATACATATGTAATGTTATTGATCTTTTAACCATCACTATGCAGATCGAGAAAAAAATAAAGTACTTAGTAGTTCTATCCTATAATAATATATTGTTGCGTCATCGAGGTCACGTGACTGGTGTG
>NW_013666513.1:370192-377608 GCF_000517525.1 Limulus polyphemus
GTGTTTGTTTTAGCGCGAATATTGAAATTAAGTGTATCGTAAAGTTATATTCGGAAAGAATAAACCAGTTTTATTAAGTAAGGACTTGTGTCGCTAAAGTTTAGTCGGAACGAAGTTACGGAAAGTTAATTAACGAACGGAGACGTAACAATATATTAATTTTATGGAGATTTTGGAACACAAGCTAAGCTGAGGAGAGCTGATACACTTCGAAACTGCAAAATGACTTATCTCGGAGATTCTTTAAATCTAATATCACCTTTATATATCTTAAAAGGCGTAAAGTTGAGAAAAATATTTTTATTAAAGCAAGCTGAGCAACTTGAGACTGGTATGTGAATAGGTTGGCTAAAAATGTAAAAATTAACAGTAAGTATTTCTTTAAATACAGTAA
Source organism: Limulus polyphemus (assembly GCF_000517525.1). NCBI lineage: Eukaryota > Metazoa > Arthropoda > Merostomata > Xiphosura > Limulidae > Limulus > Limulus polyphemus. The sequence continues at coordinate 370,587 of NW_013666513.1, forward strand.
GGGTAAAAAAAAATTACGATGAGGGGTTGGACCTTTGAGGGATGATAAAGGAAGGCTCGTATCTGATTATTATGAGATGGCTGGATTATTAAATTCTGCTTTTTCTTCGGTTTTAACTAATGATGATTTTGCCAATGTTCCACATTTTGAAGAATTGGTAGATGGAAACAAAATGATCATATTAGTTCTGAGCTTGTCAAAAAAATTGGCTAATGTTACTCATCTTTTCAAGAAAGGTGATAATAATTGTACCAGTAATTATAGGCCTATTAGTCTTAGTGAGAAATGTTTTGGAAAGGTTGATAAAAAATGCTTTGCAAAGTCATTTAACAAAGTTTAGAATTTTATTGGATAGTCAACGTGGATTCACTAAGAGAAAATCTTGCCTTACAAATATTTGACATTCTTTGAAAAGATTACTACTTCTGTAGATGAAAATAAGGGTGTAGGTTTGGTATATCTGGGTTTTTAGAAAGCATATGACAAGGTACCACATAAAAGGATTGTAAAACAGTTTATCTCTGTAGGTGTGGGGAATAAATTAGCTAATTGGATAGAAAAGTTGCTGGATGGAAGGATGAGGGTTGTTCTAAATGGAGTTCAATCAAACTAGATTAAGTTCACAAGTGGGGTACCTCAGGGCTCAGTCTTAGGACCTTTGCTCTTTTTGATTTACATCAATGATATAGATGAAGTAATGGTAAACAAGTTACTTGGGTGTTGCTGGCTGTGAGAAGGATGTTGCTGTTTTACAAAAGGATTTACATCATTTAGTGAGTTGGGCGAATGAATGGCAGATGGGTTTGAATTAAAATAAATGCAAGATAATGCATGTGGATTATCATAATTTAAATTATAGGTATAATCTGGATAGGAATAACATTAACAGTGTTACAAAAGAAAGGGGATCTTGTTGTAGTGGTTTATCAGTCTCTTTCACTATCCGAACAGTGTGCTGTTGCTAGTAGTAGGTCAGATAGGATTTTAGGTTGTATCTACAGAAATATTGAATACAAGACTAAAGAGGTTATAATTTTGTTGTATATGTCACTGGTTAACCCACATTTGGAGTACTTTGTTCAGTCTTGAGCTCCTTATCTTAGGAAGGACATTGAATTCTTGGAAATAGTTCAAAGGGTTACTAGAATGGTGCCTGAGATGGGGGGCTGTAAAACGAGGAGAGGTTAAGATCTCTGAAATTGTTTTCTCTTGAGAAAAGAAGTTAGAAGGGATCTGACTGAGGTGTTTAAGACTGTTAAAGGAATTGATTGTGTTGATGCTTCATCTTTTTTTCATCTTTAATGGTGAGAGTGGTAAGACTAGGATACACTGATATCAATTCTGACAGGGTAGGAATCATTTTCAGCTAAGATAGTTTTATTTTTCTAAAAGGGTGGTTGGCCTTTGGAATGGGTTACCTTCAGTAAATTGAAGTGAGTTTAAGAAAAACTTAATAGCTATAAGAATGATAGGTGCTGGCTTTGAGGTTGTTTTTTAAATAGTTTTAGTTTGTCAAGTCATATAAGGCCGGGATTCCTTACAGTAGATGTCAGTGATCTGTTGGCGATAAATGGAACAATAAATGGACAGCATACAATCAACTTGTTTTAGAGCAATATATTTAAAACAAATGAAATGTATATACAAAAATTCGTTATATTACTGGTTATCATAGTTATAGCCAGAGTTTTAAATAATTGTCTCTTTTTCGTCAAAGTCCATTTGTCTTGTCAAGGAACACCTTTTGACAAGACAAATTATTCTCTTCTACTTTGTTGTTACAATTAAAGGCTGTAAAAATCATTTTAGAAATCGCCCGTTATGGCTAAACTGACAATCACACAGTCTACCTTCATTTTTTAATTTTTACTAACTTACTTTCATTTCACTAACTGCTTCTCTGAATCTGCGCGTATCTATAATAAAACAATCTAAAAATATCTAGTCCTCTAATGACAACAATTTTCACATAACGATAAAAACTAAGAAGCTTCGAGTAAGATGACGTCAACAGTATTAAAAAAGCCTAATACAACAATCAAACTGCATACACAACATACGACTCGTACAGAGTTACGTAACGAAACTTATCATAACTATCGCTTTTAAAATAATTAACTCTTAACACTCTTGTTGTTAAAACTAAATAATAATGAAATATTAAATCCCTAAATAAATTAAATAATAATTCTTAAACTAAACAGTCTTGTATACCTAACATAATCTGTTTAGAGGATGGGACAGCCTAGATGGGCCAATAGGCCCCGTGTTGTCCCTAAACATTGTGTTATGTATACTTATTTTATGTTTACGATGAATGAAAGCATGTAGGAGCAACTGCAAAAACATTATATCAGTAATTATGTAAAAATTAATATGGTGACTATTATATAAGGGTAATCAAAAGAAGTTCTAAAAATTGATATTTATCTTCATATTTTAGTGCTTTATATTATACATTTTTTACTCTTTACTTGATTATGTCTAATAGAAAATGTATTTATTCCATAAGCAGCTCTTAAGATCTTGTGGCTGAAGGGCATTAATTCTTTTGAAAACTAAAATAAGTTTTTATTAGATAATACTATGATTTTATTATGTGCAGATTTACAGAAGTTGTTTCTCTAATGTTAAGTTAAATTAAAGTGAGAGTAAGCTAATTTTTACTGTTAATCATGGCTAGTTTTTCACCAATTAAGTACAGAGGTTCCGTGGATCGCGCACTGTTATCGCCAAAACAATCGCTCTCCACAATTGGAGTGGATGGGTTTGTTTGAACAAAATAACAACAAAGTACTGAGGTTCACTTTCTAAAGAAGACTGCTTATGACGCTAAAAATCGGATTTCAATATTTGTGGTAGCACAGATAGCCCATTGCGTAGCATTGTGCTTAACAGCAACTAAACCACATCTGAAGAAGAAAATTTATCAATTCTTTATAGAGTTTGTTTCTATGTATTTATCTTTGTATCTGTTCAGAGGAGAAGACATTATCTTGGAAAAATCCCAGTTCTATTAATCCCGCAGAAGATCTTCAAACAATAATTTCGTGGTTTATGTGAAATTAGTCTCTAACCTACATCCTAATTTATTTGTCCTTGCATTGTAATAGTTATCTATTGAAAATGTAAAAGATTTATAATATTCTGTTTGTTTGTTTCAGCTCCACAAAAGCTATCTACGCATAGCCATTCCTAATTTTGAACTGATTGTATAGTGGGATTTAACCTTCATTTTTATAGCGCAACTACAAACTGAATGTGCGGAGCATGTTTTGTGGAAATAGATCGCGAAACTAGAATTGTTGGCTCCACAGTCTTCGTACACTAACCACTACGTCACACCTAGTTTTTATTCTAATCAAGTTGTTATAACATCTTTCTCTTTAGCAATAGAAATGCAGAAACTAAATGTATTTTTTCACGTTCTTTAATACAATCAAGTGCGTTTGGATAGTGGTTCATAATAAGGATCGCCCAGAAATTTCCGAAATTCTAATAGAACATACAGGCAAAACCATCTTAACAACAGGCTTGTTCTTGAAAGAACACTCAAGACCTACTAGATGACTAAGACCGTTAAAATAATAATAATAGCAAAAAAAGTTGATTTTCAGATTGTTAGACAAAATTCATCTATTTGTTCTTCATATTATTATTATTATTGATATTATTCTTATTTCACAAGCCTACAGAAAAAATGGATATGAATGTTTTATTCAAACTTGGGAAAGCCTATTAAAAATACTCCTGCATAGGTCATAGGACTATTTTTATGTTTCAATCTTGAATGAGAAGGAGAGATTTTATCAGTTTTTTTCTTCGCTATTGGCCAAGTTTCTCTTAGAAGCTGCTTAAACATTGAAACAAAAACAAAACAACAAAAACGGCTAGGTATACTGCGTCAAAATCTATGCACCGCTAATAAACAAACTCCTGTGAAGGTTGTAGGGCTATTTTCAGGTTCATTCTTGAAAGTTGATATTTCCACCCTCTAAAACTTTCTAAGTTCTTCTTTGCTATCAACATTTGCTCTTCCAAGCCATTCAAGTATCACAGAAATGTATTAGAGAAGCCATTTAAGCACCGTTATAATAGTCAGAAATGCTCCCTTTTATACTAGCAGGAAATTCTTCGTTTCATTAGTGTAAACAATGTGTATATTTATAACAGTGTCTTCAGCCTTATTATTATAGTTTTAGAAGCCGCTATAGAAAAAACGGCTACGAATATTTTACTGAAACCTGGACATTAGTACTGACTGCAGTATTGAGAATGTCATAGGGTAGATTTGAAATTAATTCAAGCATCTTCGTTTTTTCGCCCTAAAGAATTTTTCTAAGCCCTTCACTTTCCGCCATTGAAAAAAATCGGGTCTTCTAATGCACATTAATTGGAAAATAATTTGTGCAGCTTATAGTGCATTAATTAGAAACTGCCACGTTGAGGATTTATCATTTCTCGAGTTAGTTGTTGTACTTTGTCTCTACGTGGTTTTCTGCGACTATTTCAGTGAGTTTTCTAACAGTAGACGATTACCATAGTATATTTCTCTACTCTTGTGAGTGTGGATTTATTATACGTATTTTAGTATTATTATTATTCATATTTTTGTTTAACAAGCCTACACCAAAATCGGCTGGATATTTTGCGCCAAAACCTAGCCAGATGTACTATATGAAACGCTGCGAATGTCCATAACCTATTTAAAAAGTTGATTATTTTTAACTGAAAGTTGATTTACGTGGCTATAAGTACATAATATACGCGATGATGTTGTTAACGGCTACCTTTCTACTCGACGCTAGTTAAACGCGTGTTTACAGGAAACCTCAGGCAAAAAACAACAACACTTGGTTCAGTAAATAATGGTTGGGTTGAAAAAAGCCAATGCAGCTATAAGCTGTTGAAAAATATGTAACATTCAATTGAATGCACATGCACGCATGTAGCTTAAATTTATTCTCCATAAATGGACATACAAAACTTAAGAAACAAGATAATTAAAATTTGTTAATTTAAAAAGAGGAATAGGGATCGTCAAAAAAATACAGAATCAAATTGCAAAGATTATGTTTTCAAGTCTACAACTAGGAACTTTAAAAAAAAAGTAAACAAACTAGGCTGGAAATAGTATCTACATTATTTTCTCAAGCTACAAATCCCTATTTTTACTCCACTAAAATTGATAAGTACTATAGACATGGAGTCAAAATAGGGATCTGTAGTTTGAGAGAACAGTGTAGGCACTATTTCCAGCCTAGTTTGTTTACTTTTCGAGAGAGCCTAGTTGCAGACTTGAAAATATAATCTTTGCATATTGATTCAACTTGTTTCTGAACTTTTTGGACGATCCCTATTCCCCTTTTTTTAAATGAACAATTTTTAATTATCTTGTGTTAATGCGAAGATATAGAATGATTTCGACACGCCAGAATACTTAAAAACACAAATACAGACAAGATATTTTACATTTTTCATGTATAATAAACCATTGAAGTCGTAATCAATTTCTTCAAAGAGGAATTATTATTTTTCAGGAATTGTATAAGTGACGTTATCAACTGTCGTTGCTGTACGTTGTTCAGTATCAAATGACAATATTGATAATATTAAAAAAAATAATTTTAAAAGTTACAATGTTTCAATTGCCACAGATCCTTTAAATTCTCTGTCGTTAAATTGAGGCAGTTTAGTTAAAAACATGAATAATAGTAATAATATTAGCTAAGGTTTCAAAATTTTTCGAATGTAAAGGAAATTTATCTTCATTTGTTAAATACTTATAAACAAAACATTCTGAATAATAGTAAATCTAATAATCATTTATCGTAAGGTGCTTCTATACTTAGTGCTCAAGCTACATCTCTGTCACAATATGGAATAAAATGCTTTTATATACATCTGTTATAAACACCAATCAACGCTAGTCTCATTTATAAAATTTAAAATACTGTTGCGTCAGCGAGATCACGTGACTAGTGTCACGCCACCTATTTTCTAGAAATATCCTGTTCCTTCGTGAATGCCCTCGCATTTACTAGACATATGTTAGTCTGGTATATATATATAGGACGCTCACAACGTGACAGGACAATGTGTGTAGGTAGTGAGTAATTGAACTGCAGTCAGAAAGTATTGTTGAAGTTAACGTTCGTTGTTATAGCGTTTGTTATAGAGCGACTGTTGAAAATAAGTGTATCGGTAAAAGTTATATTCAGAAAGAATAAACCAGTTTTATTAAGAAAGGACTTGTGTCGCTAAAGTTTCGTGGGAACGAAGTTACGGAAAATCAACTAACGAACGGAGACGTAACAATATTAACTGGTGTGTAAGATTGGCAATATATATACAACAAGCAAGGCCTAGATTTAGATCTAGTAAACATTATAGGCCTAATGTAGTGGTTTGTAATTATATTGGCTGATTGTAAATAATGTCTTACACCAACTAATGTACTAGACTTTAGGTCTAATTGCAGTTATAACTTTATTTCTATACCCTAGGTCCGTCATCATACAAATTGTAGCCTATATTATAAGCATACTTAGACCTATACTAACTATTAAACTAAGCATTGCACTGGAACAGATCCAATGACTAAGTTAATAGATCTAGATGTAACATTTGTTCTAAAAGTTAGGCCTAATAAATCTAAATCTAGAATTGACGAGGCAGGGTTATATCTAGATCTGGGTAAATTCAATACAAGGTGCTTTCAGTCTATGCACCCAAATCTAAGGTCTAGTTTAGATGTATAAAGCTAAATTTCTGTCATTATTACATCTAGATCCAAACCTAAGACTAAAAAGATGGAAATAACAGGTCTAACATTAATGCTAGATCTAGATGCACTAGCGACTTAATCTAGGAACTGTAATCTAGCACCACTAATTAGTCAGCGTATATTTAAGTTTTCTCATTCTATCAAAACCTTTAATATTAAATATTGCCTTTGAGCCTCTAGGCTTATATTATGTTATGATTACACCTTTCTCCACAGCATATACATTCATCTGCAT
>NW_013666513.1:378530-379755 GCF_000517525.1 Limulus polyphemus
GTACGTAGTGTATTACTATATATATATATAATTTTATATTTAAACATATCAGTCAAAAGGCTTATGGACACCTAATGGTTGATATTTTTACCGTTAAATTAGATGTAAAATGTGGAAATTGTTTTATTGAGATACGAAGGTATCATACGCGTGAGAGAAGTTAGCAAGTATGGTTGGTTGGGTACCCTGGTGAGACAGCGATAAGTTTACAGACTTACAACTCTATAATTCGGGGCTCGATTCCCCGCTGTGGACATAATGGATAGCCCAATGTGGCTTTGTTTTGAAACAAACAAAATAAGCGGTTGTTTAGTTATTATTTGTGAAGTTAGGCTTATCGTTATCTACGTGCAACTTCAACAAGTTGTACTTACACAAATTGTAATGGAAGAAATGAAATATTCTCGTTATCTGTTTACCGAATAATTGAAAACAAACTGGTTCAAAAACAGAAAACGTTAAAACAACATTATATTACTTAAACTAACAAGTTCGCTCTCAACTGTTATCAGCTGATACTGCCATTATGATGATGTATATACTTGAAAAGTTGCCCCTGCTAACATTGCATTATATACAGAGGGTTAAGGACATTCAGATTGGGAATTTGGAATTTCAAAGAGGGAGATATCCCCTTTTCTTAATGGCATTAGAAAACAAAGGAATGTGGATCAACTTGGGGACGCAGGACCCTCCAAAAAGTCGTACCCCAAACATGGTAAGCAAATTGCAGTATATTGTAACAGGTGAGAATCCACGAACACAAAGGTCAATTAAAAAAGCCGTCCAAGTAACATAAACAATAATAGTCTTTGTCTGAAAACGAGGCCAACTGAGTATGGTTTCACCAATATAAGGCTTCCTGTTCAACTGTCGCATACCTTAAACTGAAGGAGAATAAAACGGTTATTCATACTATCCTATTCAAAGATATACTGGTTCAGTCTATTGGTCTACAATTGGACTACTGGAACGGGCACTGAGAACCATAGTTCTCGTACACTAAATTTATTATGAAAAGCATGCAGGGAGGTGTGGTTTGCTTTGGCCATGAAATATCCTTTTGTAATGAAAACTGTGCTGCAGGATTATTGTCAAAATGCACGGTGGTATATATGTACACAGCGTGGTCACAAATAAATAGACACCACCTTTCCAGAAAAAATGTACATTTTCAGTCGTATTCACATGAATTGATATATTTATAATTTTATTAGTATCTAGT
>NW_013666513.1:380673-383898 GCF_000517525.1 Limulus polyphemus
TGTGAACACAAATTAGTTAGCATTCATCAGTTAAATGGCGAAAAATTAGGTGTTTATTTACTTGTGACCACTCAGTGTATATATACATAAAGCAAGAATTTCGACCGTTCAACATTATCAAAAATGCACAATAAATATGTTTCATTTGATTGAAATGCCTGTGTCTGTTAATTACCAAACAGCTAAGATTTAAATTTTGATTTTAAACAACTTGATTCAGCATGAATTTGTGCATTAAGACGGATAAAAGAGTCCCTTTAAAACTAATAAAGGAATTATAGTTCTTTGTTTCGGAAATTCGCGCAAAGCTCCACAAAGGCTATCTTCTCTACACTTTCCTAATTTTGAACTGATAGACTAGAGGAAAAACAGCTAGGCAACAGCACCCTTGACCATTTTTGGGGCTGCTCTAAGAGAAGTGTGAGAATTGAACGTTACTCTTATACTGCACCCACGACCCTAAAGTGCGGATCGCGATTTTATGGCAACGGAATGCGAAATTAGTCTTTAAGTTCATAAATTCCCTACTAAAAAAACTGGTGTAAAGTATTTAAAAAATTAACTCTATGTTTTTACGAAAATCTTCAGGATGAAAAAAAAAGAATGTGCTTCATGTAACTATTATGCGTGTTAATCTGAGAATTATTAGGGCAAACGTTTGTCCAATATAATTAATTTGTAAAGAGGGGCTTATCTGTGAATTGAAATTTCTGATTAGCCATACAGTTGGTGATTTGTAGACTTATACGCACAAGTAAGTTAGTTACTGTTTTATAGAGAGTCTCTGGATGGTTAAAATAATACGGTAATGTGGTTGGCAGGTCTTTGTCCTGCATATAAAAACAAATCACGCTGACCAGGCTTCCGGCCCAAAATTCTATTGAATGAAACTATATGTATTTTCTTGTATCATTACCTAACTAATAAATAAGGATTTAAAATTTACAAAAGCTTACAAACCAAAAGTTCACAAGCTTCTCTTTCTAATCAATGACTATTTTTATGAAAATGTGGTGGTTGAAAAAAAACTGAAATTATCAGCAGTCCTGATGCAGCTTCAACGGACTTTGGACTTTCGTGCCTTTGATCTGCTTAATGGTGCTCTTGAAAGTCGTAGACTTAAGAGATTAGATGGTTTATGGAAAGCTGCACCAAGAACTGGGACATGGCCAATTTTAAAGATCCTCTGAAAATATTACTGTAGAACCGTTAATAAGAAGCAGATAGAGCATGATCATCCGGAAAAATACAGCACCAACTATGTCGAACTTCAAATTAGTTTCCCAAAAGTGTAAACGACCTTCCATAGAGACATTGAATAAGGCAAAGCAAAAAAACGCATTAATTTATAGTAATCATACCATCGTCATTTATGGTAGGTAAAATGTAATTCAAGAACAATAAAAAATTACCTAATAAATTAAAGTTAATAAACGTATCTTAACAGACATGAAGATGTGGTAAAATGTTCCTGAATAATATTAGTATTAGATATTAAATTCACCGGAATTCACTGTAACTATAACACAGTTGTAACGCTAAAAATGGTTAATTTGGTTTTCAAATTAAATGGTACATGGAATAGATGGTAAAACATGCCATTAACTCAAAACTAACTTGTATTACTGAGATATTTTATCTTCAGACGCAAAATAATAAGAAACTTATTTTTAAAACATCTATATTATTTTTTGATGAGTATACATTCAGCCATTCATTACTTATTCATTTTAGCACTCATAACATTGACCCTGAAAAGTAACACATTTTTGTATGTTTTTGATGACTTAAATTATATTAAATCTACAAAGGGGCACCTTTGTAGTAAATTAACAGGTCCCCTTGATAGTAAATGAACAATAGGATCCCTTAATAGTAAATGGGCAATAGAGCTACTTGATAGTAAATGGAGAAAAAAGAGACCCTGGTAGCAAATGGACAAGCGGTGTCCCTGATAGTAAATTGACCGGAAGAGCCCCTGATAGTAAATTGACCGGAAGAGCCCCTGATAGATATCATAGAAAATACTTGATAATTTTAATGTGTTTACCTACTTGTTTAATATTTGTATATTATGGGTCATTCTCACGAAATCGATACAAGTTACTGATTTCTGTGTCGCTACGATATAAGCACTGATTACAAATCGTAGTTACCAATGAAATTACATAGATTTTTCTGTCCACGCGAACGCTACTTTACTATCCGTAAGTCATTTTGTAGCAATAAATTATCTGTCAGTGTCAGTTGGTGAAATTTTTACATTTGTGGTATTTAGTCGTTTTGTCCCGAACTGGAGTTCTCAAATTATGTCGTGCCACTTTAAAGAAGTATTGTGGTAACCTACATTATAAGTACTAATGTAATGTGATTTCTTTGAGCACCATTTTCGCCTCATATATTTTTAAAAATTACTTTAATACGTATACTTTTCATTTCTATATTAAAATTATGAGGCCTCAGAGTTAGAGTAAATAATGGTTCATTCTGAGAATATCGCATCTCCTCTAAATCCTTCGTACGAGCCAGTAAGATGTCGTTCAGGTTTAAAATACCTTGAACTTTTTATTAAATTTCAAAAATGTAAAGGTCAATGACCTCAAAAGGATGCATGAAATTTGAAAGAAGCATCTCCCGTAATGCCTCAAATTCAAAATATTTCCACATCCTTGCACATGTCTCTTAAGGTAATGAAATTCTTACCTACATTTGGTGTGAGATAGACCTGTATAAAATCAAATCACGAAGAAGCAGCGAGAATTGGGATTATCCGCTAAAGTATACACACAACAAACTGTGAAGCAAGGTGACCTTGATTCAACACTTGAAAGTAATAAAGAGGTTGAGTCGTGACTAAGACAGTCAATAATTTTCCGCAAAGTAGTTAATTTATACAGTTCGCTTATGAATTAACGCTTAATAATTGAGAATCTAGAACTGAAAAATATTAATTAAATGCAATGAATTTTAGAATGTTGACTTGTTTTTATTGTTATTAGACAAAACAGTGTATATTTAGTGTTGTTTAAAACAGCATATTGTTATAAGTTAAAACTGTTGGTTGAAGCGATATATATTGTTGCGTCAGCGAGGTCACGTGACTAGTATCACGCCACGTCTTTCTAGAAATATCCTGTTCCTTCGTGAATTGTCGGGAGATTACGAGATTGGGGATAGTCTGGTATGTGTAAGACGGCCACGAAGCGACGGGGAGGTAATGAGTAA
>NW_013666513.1:384415-396999 GCF_000517525.1 Limulus polyphemus
TTATCTAAGAAAGGACTTGTGTCGCTAAAGTTTCGTCGGAACGAATTTACGGAAAATTAACGAATGAACGGAGACGTAACAATATATATATATATATTCAAAACTGTATTTAACAAAACAAAAACATTCGCACTTTCCGGTCGTTATCCAAAAGTCATAACAGAGATTGCTCGTGGTAACTGTCTTCCCACAACTGGCTGCAGACAGTTAAAGGCAGTAATAGTTGAGACGTTGTGGGTGTAAGCACTCAACTCCGTATCCTTAATTAATTTTCCACCACTGCTAACTAGTTTCTCATCTGGTTTTTGGATTTTGTCTGATAGATGGGATATCCCCCAACGCTTTTGGGTGCTATTACCACAGGTAATCTCCGTTATGACTTTTAGATAACGACCGGAAAGTGCGAAGGTTTTTTTTAAATAGAGTTTTGAATTTATAATAAGTTTATTATTGTTTTATAACGTTGAATTTGATCACTTATTGACAATTAATGTAATTGATATAATATTTTTGAAGCTATACTTCTTATTATATATATATGTATATATACATATAATTAATGATTGAAACAATGTATCAGGCAGGCTGTGGCACTGCCTATGTAGGGATGGCTCGGATTATCAGAACTTTACAATACTATACGGCGTTACCTTTTATAACAATATCCATGTAATAACTGAGCCACAAGTTTTAGGAATGTCTGTAAATATCGTAGTGAAAAGTTTGAATTTCTTGTTCTTCTTTCTCCTGCTTCTTTTTTTATTACATTCAAAAACCAAAACAATGTTGTCAACCAATTTCACTAAGGCGACATAGTTTCAAATGGATTGTCCGCGTTTATGAGTATTATCAACTAGTAGTAATGTACAAAAATTCTAGTGTAAACGATGTTATCATTATCCCTTAAAGTTAGCTTTCTTACAGAAATTTGGTGTTCATTTAAAAAAGTTTAAGTACAGGGTAAAACAGAAACTACCAGCCAATAATAGATAAGCAATAAATATTACAGTTGGAACCTCATTGTCTTTAGAACTTGGTTATAAATACAATCTTCCTATCTTTATTGAAACACTCCATTAAAAACAAACAAAGAAGTAAAGAAAAAACATTTCAAAAAAGGAAGTAAATGCTGGGATGGCTAATATCAATCCTTCAAAAACAATGCAAACAAGATAATAGATATGGCACTTGCATTATCGCTACATGATATCACAGGAAGGAATTAACATATAGTAATATATATATACAACTATTCAATCACTGATGAGTTTAATTTATCCTATTTATGTCTGTTAACATTCTACTACACTGTGTGCCTGTACTATTACATAGGGATGATGCAAATGTCATCCCTACTATATTGTTTGCATTGTTTTTGATAGACTTATATTAGCCATCCCTACATTTACTTCCTCTTTTGATTTGGTTTTCTTTAGTTGCTATATTATATCACTAAGCACAGTAGTGCTTAGTATGTAGGGATGGGCAAGGAAGAAATGGCCGCCGCATATTATATATTGCTCATCATAGTCTCAAATCTCTCTTATAACAATCTAAGAAACTTTTATAACCTTCCAACTTAGGTTTTCAAAAGCTATTAAGACCTTCAGTTTAGCCAAAAAACATCGCTAAAGTAGAGAACCAGCGAGTAGCGTAACATCCAATTCTGTTGATTATTCTGATTCTGACGTCAGAAGGGCTAGCTCACCAACACTTGAAGTTGTTGCGATGATTTACACAAATAAATGTCCATCAAGACAACTCATCACGTCAGGCTAAAACTGCTTTCTTTATAGCAACTACCATTCATTAATATTGATTACTTAAAAAATAGAGGAGAAACATGGAATAAAAAATTGCAGAAAAATAAAGATGATGTAGAGATGGCAATGTCAAAAAGTACAGAAACAAGGTAGGGGCGAATACACAAAAACATACAAAAATCTTTACATAATCAGCTACTGAGTCAATGGAACAAGCTTACAGGAATTAACCATTGACTTTATAGCAATATTTAGTTAAATGCTTTTATTCAAATCTGACTTCGTGCAAATGAAAGGAATTCAACATTTAATTTTAGATAAAAGTTTTCTTGGAAAGATTTGGCTACGTATTTTAGGATTTTGGTGTGATTTTAATTATTCACTCCTACCTTTGCCATCCCTACATCATATCTTTATTAGTTAGTTAACCGGTAACTATGACGTTGAAATAGTAACGGCCTCTACCGGAATAGGTTAAAATTAAGCGTTGTGCAATGTTATAGAAATCTCATAGTTAGATGTCCTGATATTAAATATAATTTTTCTGTGTGTGAGTACATATGTAACCTTCGTAATATATTGGAATCTTTTTATTGTGGCTAATGTATGAGCGGGATAGTGGGCTTATTTCCAGTGAATATACAAATTAGTGTGGGTAGGTTTATGACATACACAATTGATGAAGTTGGTGATATTTCTTTGGACTACAACATTGAAGCAAAAAGGGGCAAATAGTTATTAGTTTTTATTTCCCAAGTGATTTTTTTTATTTGAATGCAATTTTTTAATGTACTCCTAAAAGGAATTTGGAGCTATTTCTGAAGAGCGACCAGCAAAAGTGACATCGAAATATTTCTCCCAGTAACTATGGTTGTGTAAAGCAGTATTGATAGTAACCGTTTCAGTTTTAGTTATAAACATACTGAATATATTTGAAGATATTGGATTGCGCATAACGTTACACAGATTTCTGCTCAGAGTTTATCCTCCTGGATTGAAAATTAGAATACGTGGTCGAAAAAAATATATACAGTTGTCATAATTGCCACTAGGGATAGCAACACGATTATTGGAATAATTAGAAAGCTATGTCAATGGCTTCTGGAATTGGTACATTAGGACAATGGTTCCCAAATTCTTTTAGTTTGAGGCTCCCTTGATGTGAATGAAAAAGTTTGAGGCTCCCCAACCTATAACTTTAGCATGGTGATTGAAAAACAGTGTCATAGTAAAAACAATAACATCTCCTTTCAATATACTGTATCATTTAATTAATTCAACGTAATTTTTATTGGCTTATTGTTTATTTAGAATTAAAATTAATTCATCATCTTTGTTTTCGGCCCATTTTTTGGCGGCTCCCCAGAAAAAACTTCACAACCCCCTGAGGGGCCGCGGCTCCTACTTTGGGAAACACTGCGATTAGGATATAATGATGTTACGTCGTAAATGATCAGTTTTCTTATAGGATAAAACATTTTTAGACAATCAACAAATTCAAAATATTTTTTCACATTAGTGGAGGCAGAAATTATGTAAGGGGCTATTATTCAAGCCAAGAATTTTCCAAAATTGTAATTAAAATAGTTTGACGAAGACACGATAGTTTGTAACGGGCAACATTCCTAATGAACTATGGGCAAGCCATAGATTTGAGGATTGGTTGTTTATTTGCTGAATTTCACGCAAACTTATTCGAGAGCTATCTGTGCTAGCCGTCCTTAATTTTGAAGTGATAGACTAGATGGAGGGCAGCTAGTCAACACCACCCTCTGCCAACTGTTGTACTACTCTTTACCATCGGATAGTGAGATTGATTGTTACATTATAACAAAGTTCAGTATCTTATTCAGAAACTAGACTGTGTATCTGTAAGGCGTAATTTGATATTTGAGGAATGTTTTAACAACACAATAAAAGGACTGAAAGACTTACCACATTCAAACTGTCAATTTATTCTTAATGTTAAACTCATTTATTACTGAATTCCGTTTATTCCATTAGATTAAACTGCCATTAAGAAAACTTGAGACAATAACGCTAACAAATATTATATATATGACAGACACTTAAATTCATTACAAAACCAGATTGAAAACTATCCAGCTTGATTTTGGATGTATTTACCAAGTTTTTGTCTATATTATTACATAGAGGAAACCATCCCCTCACATATTAGCGAGTTGAGTCTCTTAAGACAGACTTTTCTAATACAGAAGTCACGAGTAGAGGAATGAAGAGAAACTTGTATAAAAATAAAAGAAGCTCTGTTGATTCCACAGTTTAAACCTCCTATTAATCGAAATCCTGGTTACAGAATCACATACTTACGTCACTCGAACGTCACATGACTTTTATTTGTGTTTATGACGTTTTTTCCGCTTATATATTGTTCCTGATGGAGTTAGCGTTAATTTCAATGACACTTTGAAGCTTTTGTAATTTATGTTAATTTTTTTATATATTTTACTATTATTTTTATCACAGGCAGCAGAACCGAAGGGGCCCTGGGGACACGTGCCCCCACTTTTGTAGCAGAGTAGTATAAAAATTTTTCTTCAAAATATAAAAATTGTAACATTAAGAATATAATAAAATCGGTAAAACAGCATGAAGAGCCTATAAAGGTAAGGTGGGTTGTAGTTTTTAGTATTCTTACTGGCTCGGCCCGGCATGGCCAAGTGGTTAGGGCGCTCGACTCGCAATCTGAGGGTCTCGGGTTCGAATCTCCGTCCCACCAAACATGCTCGCCCTTTCAGCCGTAGGGGCGTTATAATATGTGACGGTCAATCCCACTATTCGTTAGTAAAAGAGTAGCCCAAGAGTTGGCAGTGGGTGGTGATGACTAGCTGCCTTCCCTCTAGCCTTTCACTGCTAAATTAGGGACGGCTAGCACAGATAGCTCTCGTGTAGCTTTGCGCGAAATTCATAACAAATCAATCTTACTGGCTCGATTTAAATTGGAATTTCTTTTTGACAGATCAGTAGCAATGTGTCCTTCGAAGATTGTACCTTTCAGATTCAATATGCTTCAGCTGTCCATACGTTTGTTTTCGCCTCAGTTGAAAGCTACACACATGGGAAAGATTACCCAAAAGTAAAATGTTCAGTAGCAGTTGATGGAGTATGGAGATATTCAAATATAGAATTCAAACAATTTCTCCAGTCAAGACTAACAAAAAATATTTCAGTAGGCTATGTGATATAAAAAACAACATTATTGTCAGATGACTACTGAAAATTTTATGTTTTGGAATGCAAGTGCAGTTTGATGTAAGGCTTCTAGGATTTAATTTAGGGGTAATCTTGTCGACATGAGCTAAGAAGGCTTTAAAACCTTATCACATTATGTTCTTAAGTACGTGGCAAATGTTCATTAATTAAAGAGACTTGTTAACGCTGTTACACGCGACTTTCAAGCATTTCAACTGTTTTACACCAGATGACCAGTTACAGAAGCAAATAATCTAAAAATTAACGATTTTCTGCAACCTTGTGTGTCAATTGACAAGATATATCCTGAGAAATACTGATAATATATTTTAAAAAGATTCCAATCAACCATATCTACTTGTTTTTCCAAAATATGCGTCAGACAAATATAGATTACTTTCTATAGACGGGCTTTTTTATATAAATATATGTACTTTTTAAACTAATATCCATAGCTTTGATAAACCTGAGAATTTCTAACTCGATCGAGAAATTACGTCTTTTTCGTTTTTATTCTCTTTTAAGTAAGTTCATGACTCCGAGCGACCTCTAGTGACTATAAAAAGTCTATTTCTAGCTTCCTGCTAACACAGATTAGATTGTAAGAAAGATTTCCTGGATTATTTATCTTTTGTTTAATTTTACATTCTCCCCAGCGTCTTCCTGGACTTTTTATTTTTTCCGTTCTTCTAAGTTGAATCACTTACACGTTTGTCATTTTAGGTTTTCAGTTTTCTATAATTGTCATTACTGTAGTAAGTCTTATTCGATGACGAGGAACCCACTTTGAGACTAATAATGGTTGGAGACGGCTTGAATGGGTAATGAAGAAAACTTTAATATAAGTTTAACATAACAGCAAATGTACAACGTTTCGACAAGGTTTTGTCATCATCGGGTCATTTGCTGTTATTTTAAACTTATATTAAAGTTTTTCTTCATTACCCATTCAAGCCGTCTCCAACCATTATTTGTAGTAAGTCTTCTTCATGTCAATGCTTCCATCTCTTATTATGGCACATTTTTGTCATTATTATTATTCAAATTCTATTTTTATCATATACTTGTTTGTATAAATTGTGTTTGTATGAAAATTTGTTATTTTGTCACTAACATCATATATGTGTGTGAGAGAGAAAAACATTTTCTTTGGCGCATGCGTAAAGACCCCTTCATAAGCAGTCGGAAGTCATCTTCAACCCTTTATCCATCCGAGACGGTGTTCCTTTTTAAAAACATCCAAGGCAATGAAAATCTGACAATCGCTCTTTTTGTTTTCTCAGACATAGGATATCAGATCAAACAAATACTTCTTCCAGGAAAATACGAAACGAGACAAACCTAAATAGTACTTTCATGAAACTGGTCATGCGAAACGTTAACAAAAGAAAACTGACGCCACTTGAATTCATAAACTGTAAGCTTGTAAATGTTGATAACAAGTATGTTCCCAGCATCACTCTAACATTAAATTCTACAAATGTAAACATGTGAACTTATTGCAAAGTATCTGCTTAGCATCTCCAGAAGAGAAACTTTTTCAAATACAAACAAGTGAACGTTGGTCAAGAAATGTCTATTTAATATTTCTATAACATGCATATTATTCAACTATGAACACGCGAACGATTATAATGTTTTATTTACTTGAATATAAGAACAAAGGTAAAGAGAACGAATAAGCTCGGTATAGTGAACGACTCCCTCCATTGTTTGTACATAAGATCAACAGATGTTAGTGAACAACCCCTTCCATAGTTTCAACATAACACCAACAGATGTTAGTGAACGACTCTCTCCACTGTTTCTATCTGTTGGCGTTATGTAGAAACAGTGGAGGGAGTCGTTCACTAACATCTGTTGGTGTTATGCGTTAGTGAACAACCCCTTCCATAGTTTCAACATAACACCAACAGATGTTAGTGAACAACCCCTTCCATAGTTTCTACATAACACCAACAGATGTTAGTGAACGACTCCCTCCACTGTTTCTACATAACACCAACAGATGTTAGTGAACAACCCCTTCCATCGTTTCTACATAACACCAACAGATGTTAGTAAACGACTCCTTCCATAGTTTCTACATAACGCCAACAGATGTTTGTAAATGACTCCATCCACTGTTTGTACATAAGGATCAACAGATGTTAGTGAACGACTCCATCCATTATTTGTACATAACACCAACAGATGTTAGTGAACGACTCCCTCTATTGTTTCTACATAACACCAATAGATGTTATTGAAAGATTCCTTCCACATAACACCAACAGATGTTAATGAACAACTTTTTCCACTGTTTCTACATAACAATCAACACCAACAGATGTTAATGAACAACTTTTTCCACTGTTTCTACATAACAATCAACACTAACAGATGTTAATGAACAACTTTTTCCACTGTTTCTACATAACAATCAACACCAACAGATGTTTGAAACAATCTACATTTATTCACGTGCATATGTTCTACACATTATAAGATTAGGAAAACAGACGAAACATAAAGGTTTTAAGTATTTTTTTCTTCTTTCCTACGATTTCTACCTGAGCAACTCATTTTTATTTGATTTAGCCGAATATACGAAAAAAATCCTCAAAGAAACATTTGTACACTTGTACATTTGTCATTATGATAATCACCCTTTCCCTTTCGTAGTTGAAATTAACCCAATTTACATACAAAAACGCAGCCTCAACGAAATATACGTCAACACTGAGTTGTTGGTCTAGAGCGTTGGAAAAACAACAATAATAATTAAATTAGGTAGATCAAGCGTCTGTGATGTTTGAACTTTGACACCACCGATTTTGACAAATGTCCGAAATGCATCAACGCAACTTAACAAAACTTTAAGTTAATAAAATGATATGTACGCAGTAGTTGTCACGCACAACATGATAACGCCGTATTGTTTCCACACTCATTTCGATATTTTCAACAAGAAAAAATAACACTCACTTGGACGGTAGAGTTTTTTGATACAGTAGCTCGTACTGCATCAAGGTAATAAATAAAACAAAACAAACGCGATTTTGGTAGTTTTTGGGTCAAACCTCAGTGTCAAATATATTTACTGAATTAGAGATAAATTCGTCACACTCTTATTGAGAGTAAACGGCAAGGCCTTGAAGATCTCTTAATCTTAGGGACTTCCCGCCGATAGTCTTTATCACAAAAGCTACGCTAACAAACTGGCCATTCAGCTAATACGTATCTCTGTCAGGATTACTGGGTGGTCTGTCCTTGGTAAAATGACTGTATTGTAGCGTATGCATTCTGTCCAGGATAGAGAGGACGAGGTAACACAGGGCGGCTACTCAGAGCATGCGCAGTTGAGGCCTGTCTTTGGTAGAGCTCTAAAGTTGAAGGACCACCGGAAGAAGCTAAGCCGCTATTGGTCAGTCCGGAGAGAGTAGATATAGTGGATAGGTAATTACTATAACTGTACGGCCATAGCGGTGAAGGAGTCGGACCCCACAGTCGAGGAAACCGACTGAATGCAGCACCATCTGTCGGAAGAAGTTCTAACCCCATCATTGCCTGTCTTTTCCATTTCGTCCTGAAATAAAAAATATATATATATAATTGTTTTGCAAACATTGTTGAAAGTTACCAAACAACAACAACAAAAAAGAAACACTATCTATATTTCATGAAAGAAATATATATATATATAGTGTTGAAAAAAGGAAAAAGAAATCTCAACGTTTTTGTCTTTGCTGTACCTGCATAGATATTATAGTATAAGCTGATATGCACATATATACATATATATATACTTTTCGAAATTTAATATTTTTTTAATCATTTTATAAAAATGAAAAATATATCTACACACTAGCTGGAGTACCCGTCGTCTGGACGAAAGTTATGTAAATTCATGATTATTGTAAGGTTATCTTAGGACAGGAAAAGTTGCTTCCCTTATACCTAATTGTACAAAAACGCCCATAAAAAACTGCAAAACACAAAATGCAAAACCACAAGTTTGTATGTATCTTTGCATGGATCCAACAAACCTTCATGCCAAATTTAGTGAAGGTTCAAAAATGCAAAAACGCCCATAAAAACCGCAAAACACAAAATTCAAAATTCAAAATTTGTATGTACTTCTGCATGGACCTAGAGAACCTCCATACCAATTTTGGTAAAGATCCATCTACACCCTGCGAAGTAGTTTCATGGACAGACAACAGACAGTACTATAATATTTATATAGATAGTATCCACAGAAATAAATAAATAAATATGATTGTCATGACATAAAATACTGTTCAGTTTAGATATTTTTGATTAATTTATTTTGTGAGTGGATATTTTATTGTTGTTTAATTTTTGTTATAATGAGAGTTAAAAGCAGACGATTGTAGGAAGTTGTGTTTATAATTCATTGATGTTGAGACTATCGAGTGTCTCGAGCAATACACTGACGTCGAGAATATAGAGATTTCTAGAAGGCAAACAGACGATTAAGTGATAAACATATAAATAGTGTGAAACGAACGAAAATAGCAGACAGACAATACAATAAGAGAGTAAAGTTATGGGCAAAGAAAAGTTCGGCGTGAAGTTAACTACCGTAGAAATGATAAGCCTAACGATTGACATAGGCCTAGCGTTTAATATGTTAGAGTTAGACTAACAGAAAAGGAGATAAGAAAAATAATTTATTACGTCAAAGCGTAGTTCTAAAGTAAGTGAATCAGACTAAGTGCACTTTGACAAAAGGAACAAAAGATATTTAGAAGAAAGAAGACCAAATGATTACGGTAACTCGCGCTACAATTGTAAGTGAATCACACACAGAATACTAGAGCGATAGTAATAGAGATGATAGTTCGGCTTCTCAACTGAAATTCTAAAGCAATTGAATGGGCCTAAGTGGACTTTAGAAAAGAAGAAGAGAACTATATATAAATAGTGTTTATGACATGCCTCTAATCTCTATAGTGTGGAGAATTTGGTGTACATACGTTTAACTTATTCTGAATATTATTTTGAAAACAAGTGAAGTGCGTGCTGTTCATTTATAGTTTAATTTATCGTCAACAAGTCACAGACACCTACTGTAGAAGAATCCTAAGCACAACAACACAGTTTATATTTATACTATTATGAAGTGTAAATAAAAGCTTTTTATTTTGACAATTGGCAAAATAATTATATTTTAAATTCTGACAATGATAAATATTTCTTACCTTATTTTCTGGTAGGCAAACTTTGCTTGTTTGGTTTATTGGTGTAAAGTATCCATAGAAATTATAAAACAATATCTATACATTCTGATAAACTTTCTGTTATAGTAGTTTCTTTGGTGAATTTTGCTCAAAGTTTGAAGTGGTAGGCTAAAAGAAAGGCAACATCACCCACCGCCAACTCTTAGACCACTTTTAAGGAACAAATAGTAATATTGACCGTCACATTATAACGCACCAAAGGCTGAAAAGGCGAGCATGTTTGGCGACGGTATACGATCCCGTGAGACGCAGATTGAGAATCGAACGCCCTGACCACCAAGCCATGAAAATTGGACTGTTATTGCATAATATCAACTTTGTTCATCTGAACGACATCTTAAGCACAAAGTTTGGTTTAGAAATAGCCGTTTCTGATTTTGAACTGAGGAACAAATGAAAGGCAAACAACTAGTCAGCAGCACTCGTCGCCTAAAGCAGTTACAGGGTAGCGAAATTAAATGTCACTCTTATAATGTAAAAAAGAGGTGAAAGTACGAAGAATATTTAGTAGAACATGTTTCGAATCCGAGACTCTTGAATCCCCACTTCAATACTATCTACATAAAAAAAACAATAATAAAACACATAAAAGAATTACTAACCTTCTGTTTTGGTACCAAGTCTTGACTTGTGTATCAGTTAGGTTTAATTTTGAGGCTAGCTCCATGCGGTCCTGAACACTTAGGTACTTCTGTCGTTCGAAGCTTTTTTCTAGAGTCTAGAAAAGGGAGTATTGGTTGAAGGGATTAATAGTAAAGACACTTTCTGTTGTAAATAACATTTTGCGTTTTATACATTTTACATTTGTAATTCGTATTCTCTCATTGTACATTAACATAAGTAATCTAGATATTGTAATCATTCCATACCTTATAAACTTATAATTCATATTCTGTCATTACACTCTGACATAAGTAATCTAGATGTTGTAACCGTTTCATACTTTATAAATGTTTAATTTGTTTCCTTCATTAAACTCTGACATAAGTAATCTAGATATTGTAACCGTTTCATACTTTATAAATGTTTAATTTGTTTCCTTCATTAAACTCTGACATAAGTAATCTAGATGTTGTAACCGTTTCATACTTTATAAATGTTTAATTTGTTTCCTTCATTAAACTCTGTCATAAGTAATCTAGATATTGTAACCGTTTCATACTTTATAAATGTTTAATTTGTTTCCTTCATTAAACTCTGACATAAGTAATCTAGATGTTGTAACCGTTTCATACCTTATAAATGTTTAATTTGTTTCCTCCATTAAACTCTGACATAAGTAATCTAGATATTGCAACCGTTTCATACTTTATAAATGTTTAATTTGTTTCCTTCATTAAACTCTGACATAAGTAATCTAGATATTGTAACCGTTTCATACTTTATAAATGTTTAATTTGTTTCATTCATTAAACTCTGACATAAGTAATCTAGATGTTGTCACCGTTGAGTCCAGTTATTTGAATGTCTCAGTCATCTTATATGGTAACAACCTTAAGACAATAAGGAATCAAACATGAGGTCATATTTAGTTTCGGCATTGTGATAACCACTTCTTTTACGTGTTCTGACTTGGCAACTGCAGCCTTATTTTCTAGCCCTGCTTCCAATGTATTTAAACAACTATTGGTAACATTTTTAGAATTGTTCGTTTGATTTTTCAATCGAAAAATTGTTCGCTCTACCACTTTAATTTAAAAGTGTCCCATTGGCAGGTCTGTGCGATAATGAAAGCCTATTTCTACTTATCAGATAAACGACGCTGATAGTTAACAAATAAAGACAAACAAAAAACCCAACAGTGTGGACTTTAACATAAATGTAACAGCTGTAGCAGGTAAGTAACAGATAGGAACACTGAAGGCTGATTGTAAGCCAACACGATTAACACCAAACAAGTCTGGTAACTTTACCAACAACACATCGTAAGGGGACTCCCGGTGGGTCAGTGGTAAGTTTACGGACTTACATCGCTAATATCCGGCGTTTAATCAGCCGTGGCGGACAGAGCACTGGTAAATTATTGTGTGGCATTGCGCAATAGGAAACAAATAAAATCACACGTAATCAAAGTACCTCTTGAAAAACTTCTGAAGAGATTTCAAATGCTCATACAGACATCATGCAATATAACGATTTAAACAGTGCATAAAGTTGCACAACGTATTCCATATGACTAGCAAAAAAAGTTGCACAACGTGTTCCATAAGACTAGCAAAAAAAGTTGCACAGCGTATTCCATATGACTAGCAAAAAAGTTGCACAACGTATTCCATATGACTAACCTATCATCAGGGGCGCTAACAGCAAAAATATGGGGGTGGGGATCTACCTAACTTCACCAGTTCTCACAGCAAGGCCC
>NW_013666513.1:397332-405394 GCF_000517525.1 Limulus polyphemus
GCCTACACGGCTGAAAGGGCAAGCATGTTTGGTGGGACGGGGATTCGAACCCGTGACCCTCAGATTGCGAGTCGAACTCAATAAGAGGGAAATCTCACTAACCTATTTCCAGCTGTGCTAACAGCAAAAATTGGAAAATCTAGGTCATCTATCTCCAGTAGTATAAAAGCGAAACGAGAGAAATCTACAAAATGTATTCTCAATTATATAGCAGCAAAAACAGGGAAAATCTATGGATTGATCCCTTCGTCAGTTTCATTGCATTGAGTTTATTTTATTTTATACCGGTCTTTACTAAATCAATGCTACAGATACATAAATAAAGGATTAGATAAATAGGTATTAGCAGTTATGCCAGCAGAAAAAGTTTATATACAGATCCCAGTGATATACTTAGCTGTAGAAATCATCTGTTAGTTTATGATATACCTCAGAAACGATATAACAAACGTCAGTAGCACTAACACATAACACACTCATTTACACTAGGTGTGTTAGTAGCGTAACACATGAGTCTGCACCAGGAGCGCTACTAACGAACACATGAGTTTACACTAGAAGCGCTAGTACGTAACACATGAGCTTACACTAGAAGCACTAGTAAAGTTACTCATAGAGTCTATACCAGGGGCGCTAGTAGCGTAACACATAGAGTCTTTACCAAGGGCGCTAGTAACGTAACATATAGAGTTTATACCAGGGGCGCTAGTAACGTAACACATAGAGTTTATACAAGGGGCGCTAGTAACGTAACATATAGAGTTTATACCAGGGGCGCTAGCGGCATAAAGAGCTAGGAAACATTTGATTAATTTCGTTAAGTCTTCACCATCAAAAAAATATATACATAAGTTAATGTTGAATAATTTGCTTCTATGAACGCTGTAATTGAACAATTTATATCCAAGTTATAGTTCATATTTTCCAGTTGTCAAGAAGAAAGTTTTCGAAAATTCACACGTCTGTGCATACAACTAAATTGTGCCCTTAACTTGAGATAATTTTAAATGCGGGGCGTTGATAAAAAATGCGTAAATTGAAACATTTGCTTATTGATTTTTTTTTTTTTTGTTAAAGAGAAATAAAATTTTAATTTAGTTAGCTTTAACTAAATAAATAGTAATAACTGTTGTTTTTTAAAGCGCATCTTGTAAAATATAAGCAATGTACTATATCACGAGGCCTAAAACGTGGTTGTTTTATGACTTCCTATGACGTAGCGGATATAAGTGCTCTTGTCATGGTCGTAACTTCAGTCGGCCTCAGTACAGCAAAATCTTTTCTAAAAGGTTTAATTACCGGACGTTAAGCTTAAGAAACTCACCCTCAGTTGATGATCCGTGAAAGCTGTCCGGGCTTTTCTGGGTTTCTTGGTCTTCAAGGACGGACTGTCCACTCGACCAGGCACTCCATCTCCACCTACAGGTAAAAACAGGAACTGCAATCACACTTGTATTTCAGCTTTATGATGAAAGAGGACTATACTTATACACTTGTTGATAGGTTTTAGTAGAAAATGTTAATTAACCCTAAAATCGGGAGTCGATCGTTTAGCAGTTTGTGTCTGTTTTGATCATCACAATGCACGGCAAACGATAAAAATATTAAAATCACATTTCAAGGATAATTCCCCCCCCCCCAGTGGGACAGTGGTATGTTTACGGACTTCCAATGCTAAGATTCGGTGTTCGATTCCCCCGCGTTAGGCACAACAGATAGCCCAATGCGGCTTTGTTTAGAAACAAACAAAGAAAGATTCAAGGATAATTTAGCATTAGAGCGTTCAAATACAAGAAACCTTTATTTGTAAATGAGTCCCCTCCCCTGTTCGATTAAAGATTTTAGTGAAAGTCCATTGACCTTTACAAAGTAATTTACCTATAAAAGACCTATATTTAGTGCTAAACTAATCAACTTACACTTGGAGAACGTCTGAAAGTCGTGTTTATTCTAGTCTCAGTTGTAAGTACAAGATTGGAAGGTGTGATTTTGGCACGAAATTCAATCGTTGTGTGTGTGTGTGTGTGGACGTAGCCATGATGAGGTTCCTGTTAAAGTTTAAGCGATCGGAAAGAAAGGTTTTCCAAAATTATTAGAATCAAATCAAACTAGGGCAAGAAGACTGGAAAGCAGGAGGAATACTGAAGATAAAATACTTTCTTCATTGTAACCACTTTCATTGTCTTAGATCGTTCAGTTTTGGCAGACTTAGATACGACTGATCACACCTCAAACAATGAAAGTTTTAAGAAACAGTTGAGGAATATTTATTGTTAAAAGTTACTGTTTAAACTCTGAGAGATGGCAAATAATTAGAAGCCATCTGACCTTAAATTTGTTCTAAAAATCACGTTAACTGCAAAAGTCTTTTTTACACGTTCCTCTTATTTTTTAATGTTGTGTATTACAGATTCAAAATTATCTTTCCTCTCTCACAAGTGACTGTTAATACGTGTTAATAACTTTAAGGCTGTTATACACTACAAGTTCGTGTCTTACCATGTACAGTATAATAATTGCTGTATTTGAAGTATATAAATGCCACATTTTCTGGAGTTCATACCCTCATGATTCCCATAGAAGTACATTGTTCAGGTCTCGGATGTTCTTTAGCCCTCCATGCCTTAAGATGACCTTTGATTTCCTCGCTTGTGTTTAATTAAGCGACTTATTAGTTACACACTGGCATTCAACTTACCAATTAATTATATTTTACAGCAAAAGTTTAGTTTCTGGCATGTGATTGGTGAAAATTATCCCTGTATAATTAACGCCACCTATTGCTCAACGCCTAGCATTTCAATCCTACATCACGTAGAATACGTTTCACACTGGAATACGCTCTGAGATACGTTTCCAGAATGCGAAGTATTTCGATTGTTGCATTTATGTAAGAAAATTGCTTGGCTCAATCCTGAAATCTTGGTACTGCATCAGTGTATTGGGTCGAAAAGTCCACCCTTGGACAGCTTTCTTTAAAAAGCACATTACAACTCAGCAAATGCAAATATTGAAACGCAAACCGCCTGGCGGCAACACTTAGAACAACACCCTGAATCATACAGATCATTAAATTCAAGAAATGCGTGTAGATTGCTAAAATAATGCCCAACTTACAGAAGTTCCTGAAACTGGAGATTTTTAACTAGAAGTCCGGAAAAGAAACGCGTTGTTAAATTGTTGAAACAGGAAACAAACAGTTTTTAATTTAACCATTTGAAGCCGTATTTTAGAAGGAAACAATTTTAGTCGAAATTAGAAAATAAAGAAAAGTACTTCGATAAACATGTACATAAAACTTTAAAATATTAAAATAAAAAACTCGAAAGCGCCCGGGTTATTGGTTTTTTTTTTCTGAATCCTCCGGTTGGTCAGCGGTAAGTTTAGGGATATAAAATGCAAAAATCCGGGGTTTAATTGCCCGTGATAGACAGAGTGCAGATAGTCCATTATGTCGATTTACACTTTACATTCCTTCGTGATGTTGAGAAAAATTAATATCCTAGAGTTATATAAAAATCTATATTTGAATTAGCTCAAGTGATGTATTTGATAATTATAACTTGAAAAAAGTGAGAAAGAGAGGAAAAAATGGGATATACATACCATTAAAACGCACTTATACAAAAAGGTTTGAATATTTAAAAATATACTTGATAGGAAATTACAATAGCGAGCTCGTATCGGAAGTATAAAACGGAAGTGAATGAGATAGAATTTTTTTTTTTCGTTACAAAACAGACTATGTTCAACTTTCCCATTCGTTTCCTTTTAGGTGCGTAAGTCGAGTCTGAGTTAGGTATTAAAATAAAAACGTCACAAATGTTATGTGAGATCTGTTAAAGTATATATATATATCTGGGAGATATTTTAATCTGTTTATCAGTGACATATTGTTTAAAAGTTTTCAAGCGATATATTAAAATGTCTATTGTTGAGATCTGTTTAAAATATTTATCTGTAAAATTTTTAAAGTGTTTTGTGAGATATTGTTAACGTATTAATGTGCAAGATATTGTTAACATGTTTATGTGTGAGATATTGTTAACATATTTATGTGTTAGATATTGTTAATGTGTTTATGTGCAAGATTTTGTTAATGTGTTTATGTGCAAGATATTGTTAATGTGTTTATGTGCAAGATATTGTTAGTGTGTTTCACGAGATTATTAAAAAGTTTATCGGTGAGATATTGTTAACATGTTTATGTATGAGATATTGTTAACGTGTTTATGTGTGAGATATTGTTAGTGTGTTTCACGATATTATTAAAACGTATATCAGTGAGATATTGTTAAAGTGGTGTTTAACAGTAAGATATTTCTACGTGTTTATCCGTGTTAAAGCATTTATTTGTGAGATATTGCTAATGTGCTCATCAGTGAGATATTGATAAGGGGTAAGATTTTTTTGTAAACGCTTATCTAAGAGATAATATTACAGAGTTTGTATGCGTTAGATTCTGTTAAGTGTTTACTCGTTAGGTCTCGTAAACGTTTTTACAGGTAAACTTGCCCGTTTCGTTTTTTCTAATGATGCAACGTAAATGAGGAGATGGAATGACTTACATAATATACAACATACAAGGGACATTTTTAAAGATGCAATCGAATGTTTCTTTGACACAAATTGGCATTTCGGGTTTTTTGTGTGTCATACTTTGAACCAGGGACACTGTGAACTCTTGTCTGCTAGCTGTATTGTTTTATGCTAGCTTTCTTATGAATTGTTATTTTGTCAGTTACTTTGTATAGAAAAAATACACAGCGTCATTCTTGACGAAATAGCTCGTTCTAGACGTTTTGTCCTGTCCGTAACTTATTTATAGAGATATTGTTGAGTACTAACTCGTTCTGGACGGTTTTGTCCTGTCCGTAACTTATTTATAGAGATATTGTTGTGTACTATCTCGTTCTAGACGGTTTTGTCCTGTCCGTAACTTATTTATAGAGATATTGTTGTACAAGATCGTTTTAGATGTTTTGTCCTGTCTGTAACTTATTTATAGAGATATTGATGTGTTCTAGATCGTTTTAGACGGTTTGTCCAGTCCATAACTTATTTATAGAGATATTGTTGTGTAATAGCTTGTTCTAGACGGTTTTGTCCTGTCCGTAACTTATTTATAGAGATATTTTTGTGTACTAACTCATTCTAGACGTTTGGTCCTGTCCGTCCATAACTTATCTATAGAGATATGGTTGTGTAATAGGTTGTTATAAACGGTTTTGTCCTGTCCGTAATTTATTTATAGAAATATTGTTGTGTAATAGCTTGTTATAGACGGTTTTGTCCTGTCCGTAAATTATTTATAGAGACATTGTCGTGTACTAACTCGTTCTAGACGTTTTCGTCCTGTCCGTAACGTATTTAGAGAGATATTGTTATGTAATAGATCGTTCTAGACGGTTTTGTCCTGTCCGTAACTTATTTATAGAGATATTGTTGTACAAGATCGCTTTAGACGTTTTGTCCTGTCCGTAACTTATTTAGAGAGATATTGTTATGTAATAGATCGTTCTAGACGGTTTTGTCCTGTCCGTAACTTATTTATAGAGATATTGTTGTACAAGATCGCTTTAGACGTTTTGTCCTGTCCGTAACTTATTTATAGAGATATTGTTGTGTTCTAGATCGTTTTAGACGGTTTGTCCTGTCCGTAACTTATTCATAGAGATATTGTTGTGTACTAACTCGTTCTAGACGTTTTGTCCTGTCCGTACGTAACTTAATTATAGAGATATTGTTGTGTACCAGATCGTTTTGTCCTGTCCGTAACTTATTTATAGAGATATTGTCGTGTACTAATTCGTTCTAGACGTTTTTGTCCTGTTCGTAACTTATTTATAGAGATATTGTTGTGTACTATCTCATTCTAGACGGTTTTGTCCTGTCCGTAACTTATTTATAGAGATATTGTTGTGTACTAGATCGTTTTAGACGTTTTGTCCTGTTCGTAACTTATTTATAGAGATATTGTTGTACAAGATCGTTTTAGACGTTTTGTCCTGTCCGTAACTTATTTATAGAGATATAGATGTGTTCTAGATCGTTTTAGACGGTTTGTCCTGTCCGTAACTTATTTATAGAGATATTGTTGTGTACTAACTCGTTCTAGACGTTTTGTCCTGTCCGTCCGTAACTTATTTATAGAGATATTGTTGTGTACTAACTCGTTCTAGACGTTTTGTCCTGTCCGTCCGTAACTTATTTATAGAGATATTGTTGTGTACCAGATCGTTTTGTCCAGTCCGTAACTTATTTATAGAGATATTATTGTGTACTAACTTGTTCTAGACGTTTTGTCCTGTCCGTAATTTATCTATAGAGACATTGTTGTGTACTATCTCGTTCTAGACGGTTTTATCCTGTCCGTAACTTATTTATAGAGATATTGTTGTGTAATAGGTTGTTATAAACGGTTTTGTCCTGTCCGTAATTTATTTATAGAGATATTGTTGTGTGCTATCTCATTCTAGACGGTTTTGTCCTGTCCGTAATTTATTTATAGAGATATTGTTGTGTGCTATCTCATTCTAGACGGTTTTGTCCTGTCCGTAATTTATTTATAGAGATATTATTGTCTACTAGATCGTTTTAGACGTTTTGTCCTGTCCGTAACTTATTTATAGAGATATTGTCGTGTACTAACTCGTTCTAGACGTTTTTGTCCTGTCCGTAACTTATTTATAGAGATATTGTTGTGTACTAGATCGTTTTAGACGTTTTGTCCTGTCCGTAAATTATTTATAGAGATATTGGTTGTGTACTATCTCGTTCTAGACGGTTTTGTCCTGTCCGTAACGTATTTACAGAGATATTGTTGTGTATTAACTCGTTCTAGACGTTTTGTCCTGTCCGTAACTTATTTATAGAGATATTGTTGTGTACTATCTCGTTCTAGACGGTTTTGTCCTGTCCGTAACGTATTTATAGAGATATTGTTGTGTACTAGATCGTTTTAGGCAGTTCTTTATCCTGTTAGTAAACTATTTACAGAGACATTGTTTGTATTAACTCATTCTTTACGTTTTGTTTGGTTGAAGGAAAGTGTGGAGTTTGATTTATATATTGTTATATAATACAATTGTTTGGTTGGAGGAAAGTATGAAGTAGGATTTATATGCTGTTATATAATACATTTGTTTGGTTAAAGGAAAGTGTGGAGTGATTTATATGCTGTTATATAATACAATTGCTTGGTTAAAAGAAAGTATGGAGTGTGATCTATGTATATTGTTATATAATACATTTGTTTGGTTAAAGGAAAGTGTGGAGTGTGATCTATATATATTGTTATATAATACATTTGTTTGGTTAAAGGAAAGTATGGAGTGTGATCTATATATATTGTTATATAATACATTTGTTTGGTTAAAGGAAAATGTGGAGTGGGATTTATATATTGTTATATAATACAATTGTTTGGTTGAAGGAAAGTGTGGAGTGGGATTTATATATAGTTATATAATCCATTTGTTTGGTTAAAGGAAAGTGTGGAGTGATTTATATGCTGTTATATAATACAATTGTTTGGTTAAAGGAAAGTGTGGAGTGGGATTTATATATTGTTATATAATACAATTGTTTGGTTGAAGGAAAGTGTGGAGTAGGGTTTATATACAGTTATATAATACATTTGTTTGGTTAAAAGAAAGTGTGGAGTGATTTGTATGTTGTTATATAATACAATTGTTTGGTTAAAGGAAAGTGTGAAGTGGGATTTATATATTGTTATATAATACAATTGTTTGGTTGAAGGAAAGTGTGGAGTAGGATTTATATACAGTTATATAATACATTTGTTTGGTTGAAGGAAAGTGTGGAGTGATTTATATGCTGTTATATAATACAATTGTTTGGTTAAAGGAAAGTGTGGAGTGGGATTTATATACAGTTATATAATACATTTGTTTGGTTGAAGGAAAGTGTGGAGTGATTTATATGCTGTTATATAATACAATTGTTTGGTTAAAGGAAAGTGTGGAGTGGGATTTATATACAGTTATATAATACATTTGTTTGGTTGAAGGAAAGTGTGGAGTGATTTATATGCTGTTAT
>NW_013666514.1:0-2765 GCF_000517525.1 Limulus polyphemus
GTATGGAGAAAATTTGATGCAATATTTCTAGGCAGGAGCTTGTCTCCGAGTACTTATCGAGAGTCTACTGAACGGAATGTTCAGTTAAAAGACGGCCATTCTTAGTTAGCTGAACATAGAGAACACAAAACACGATAACATGTTAGTGAATACCTATGCATGCTTTAAGTGAACTTAAACTACACAATACAATAAAGGTGGCACACTCTGCTGTCCTAGAAATACATAAATTGTATAGTGTGCCCAGGGATGTCCTCCGTAACTTGGATGTTATAGCCTCCTGATCTATCTCGATTACGGTACTTTCGAGTCTTCATTTTTACTTTTTAGAACGAAAATCGTATGACTTTTATGATATTTTCAATCCTTTGTTGTTGTTATTATTGTGTTATTTTTAAGTTCTCTATGATATGCTGGAATTAAAACGTTAACTGAAGAGAATCATTGAAGATGTGACGCTAGTCTTCTGCACATCTCACAAAACGTCTGGCTGAGCGAACCTTACACATCACCGTCCTGATGAAACTTGTTTGTTTGTAATTAAGCACAAAGCTACACAATGAGCTATCTGTGATCTGTTCACCAAGGGTATCTAAACCCGGTTTCTAGCGTTGTAAGTCCGCAGACATACCGCTGTGCCCCTGATGAACCTCATGAAGTGAAGAAAACCGAGTCATAACAAACTCAATAGGTCAGATCTAGTTTGATTCAGTCGTGCTTGTGGTCAGAGCTAGTTTGATTCAGTCGTGCTTGGTCAGCAGGGATGGGAATTTCTAGTTATGGTATTTATTTATTCATAAAGAAAAAAAGGACAGAGAAGAAGAAAAAGATTGACAATAAACTAAAGCCTATGGAAATTCCTCGTATAAACTCGTTTTATAAAGTGGCAAGGCGGAACAGTGTATTTTCATAAAATAAACTTGAAGTTAGCTTTGACATCTTCCAAAGAAATAAGTTATTTGCCGAAAGTCTTTTATTAAAACTTTGTTTGCTGAATTTTATTACCCAAAACCACTACAGCTGGTCAACATCATCTACCGCCAAATTTTGTGTTATTCTTTACTAGTAAATAGTGGAAATGACCGTCACATTATAACACCCTCACGGCTGAAAGGGCAAGAATGTTCGGTGATGGGATTCGAACCAGCGACCCGCAGATATGAATAAAGTGAGCAGTTAAAAATTCGGGTCATTATTGGCTCAAGAGGAACTTTAGTTAGGAAAGTATTTCTACTACCGATACAAAACTAATAACACAGGCCTGCGAATTTAAACTTCATAAAAGTTGTTTTCGTTTTAATAACGGATTTTCCATAATTCAGCTATGCGGGTTTCGATAATAATATTCTTTTTTTTTTCTATCACGTAAGGATTTTTTTACAAATCGGGAAGAAAAAAAAACTCTTACTTTGATCAGATTATTATTTCGTTTACCACAATGAACATTTTTTATTATTATGTTTCTTATGTTTGGGTTCTAGAACGATCGATAAGTCTCTCACGTCGCGATTGGTCTGGAAAAATCCATAGTCAGTGGTTGTCAACATTTTAAGCATAACAAAATGTGACCCGATTTCACTGAAAATGATTCGCTTATGTAAAGGTAAATATGACTTTTGTGGAAAATCTGCACGTGATGGAGAAAAATGGATATCATTTTCGGATTCAGCGTACAGGAATTACTATAGAACATGTGAAAATTTCAAGACAATAAAACCATCGCAGGCCTGTGTATTTAGTTAGCTCCAACCTCTTTATCCCAATCTTACACACACACACACAAATAGACTTTAAATTAATTGTAAATATCTATATTCATATTATATCTGTCTATATAACACGCACGCACGCACGCGGATATTTGTATTCTAATTCTTATTCTGAAATATAAATGTTACAATAAAAATCAGTCATCAAATTCCTTTATAACGTTATCCCTTGCTATGGGAACAATTTATATGTCTTCACAAAACGTTAAATAAAGCACGGAAACGCTTTAAAATAGTTCGTTTATACATCCACAGCGAATACAGTATAAAGCTGTTTTAATACGTGGCCAATACGAACTTTCCAGCGCATTCGGTTACCTAATGTTGTACAATTCTCTCCATACATCATAGAGGAACTACATGATTAGTCGGATGCATAACATCAGCAAGTATGTAATTCAACACACGAGGCTAAACGTGGCTTGTTTTTTTTTAGGTAATCGAAAACGCTCCCACAAGAGAACGATTACAACCATCACCCTTTAGAGTGATGAGGGTATAACAATATATCAACCCCACTACATCTGCTTTATCCACTGCCGACGAGGCCTATCGCCCAGTACTAAAGCTCATCAGGCAGGCTGGGATACAACAAATAGAGTAGTTAAGACTATGTATATTAACAGATTGCATGAACAAAAACTGTTATATAGAGTGCTTATTTAGTTACTAGCATATTGTGACTAATTATATAGAAGCGTGTTCAGATCAATTATAAATTACCCATACAGCAAAAATCACTGTACGACCGATTCATAAATATATTTTGAAACATTTGTTTGTTTGAAGTTAAGAACAAAGCTACACAATGGGCTATCTGTGCTCTGCCCAACACGGTTATCGAAACCCGGATTCTAGCGTTGTAAGTCCGCAGGCATACCGCTGTGCCACGTGGGGGGCAGGAATTACGTGAAGACCTAATATTATTAATACTACAGACAACCATTTTGAAGACTTCTAAAAATTATTATGTAGATAAACATTATATATGAAGTT
>NW_013666514.1:2786-7440 GCF_000517525.1 Limulus polyphemus
ATTCGAGATGGTCTATTCCACAAGTATTTTTTTTTTATATATATAAGATTCAAGAAATCAATTGTGTGTTTTAAAAAGACAATCTAAATTTTATCTTTCCTTTGAATGATCCCACCAGATGGCGGAATCTGGTAAATTTAACATCTTGAGCTTATTGTAACTGACTCGCTCTAAATGCTCATAATTTGTATTTTGTTGGACTAAAGATCAGCATTACTGATCCTTATGTCGTCCTGTAGCGGCTTGTTATTCCCAACTTATATCGCCCTGTAGCGGCTTGCTATTCCCAACTTATATCGCCCTGTAGCGGCTTGCTATTCCCAACCTATATCGCCCTGTAGCGGCTTGTTATTCCCAACTTATATCGCCCTGTAGCAGCTTGCTATTCCCAACTTATATCACGCTGTAATAGCTTGCTATTCCCAACCTATATCACACTGTAGCACCTTGCTATTCCCAACCTATATAGTCCTGTAGCAGCTTGCTATTTCCCAGCAAGCTGTTACAGCGTGATATAAGTTGGAAATAGCAAGCTGTTACAGGACTATATAGGTTGGGAATAGCAAGCTGCTACAGGGCGATATAAGTTTTCCCAACCTATATCACGCTGTAGCGGTTTGCTATTCCCAACCTATATCACACTGTAACAGCTTGCTATTTCCAACTTATATCACGTTGTAACAGCTTGCTATTCCCAACCTATATCACACTGTAACAGCTTGCTATTTCCAACTTATATCACGTTGTAACAGCTTGCTATTCCCAACCTATATCACACTGTAACAGCTTGCTATTTCCAACTTATATCACGTTGTAACAGCTTGCTATTCCCAACTTATATCGCCCTGTAGCAGCTTGCTATTCCCAACCTATATAGTCCTGTAACAGCTTGCTATTCCCAACCTATATCACGTTGTAACAGCTTGCTATTCCCAACTTATATCGCCCTGTAGCAGCTTGCTATTCCCAACCTATATAGTCCTGTAACAGTTTGCTATTCCCAACCTATATCACGTTGTAACAGCTTGCTATTCCCAACCTATATCACACTGTAGCAACTTGCTATTCCCAACCTATATCACACTGTAACAGCTTGCTATTCCCAACTTATATCACGTTGTAACAGCTTGCTATTCCCAACTTATATCACACTGTAACGGTTTGCTATTCCCAACCTATATCACGCTGTAGCGGTTTGCTATTCCCAAACTGTATCACGTTGTAACAGCTTGCTATTCCCAACCTATATCACACTATAGCGGTTTGCTATTCCCAAACTGTATCACACTATAGTGATTAAACATTGGTAACCTCTATAACGCTATATTAACTTGCTACTCACAACCAGTATCATTAAGAACTCATTAGGTATTCACCGTATAAAACTTACTGAACTTGTGTTTTATTTTTAAATCTGGCCTAACATCTGGGCTTAAATTTGACGTCAATATCCTATTGAACACATTCTCTACTATTCGATATCCATCATATATAAGCTCATTGAACTAGTTTAACATTCATGGTTTACACCAATCTGGATCTTACCGGATACGTTAGGTACCCTCTGATCTGTGTCTTTCCTCTCTACAAAAAACTGATTCGTATTATTGATGTTGGTAATTTCAAAGCCACATGAACAGGACAGAATTGTTTGTATGTTTTTATGAATTTCGCGCAAAGTTACACGAGGGCTTTCTGCGGTAGCCGTCCCTAATTTAGCAGTGTAAGACTAGAGGGAAGGCAGCTAGTCATCACCACCGACCGCCACTTCTTGGGCTACTCTTTTACCAACGAAAAGTGGGACTGATCGTCACATTATAACGCCCCCCACGGCTGAAAGGGCGAGCATGTTTGGTGGGACGGGGATTCGAACCCGCAACCCTCAGATTGCGAGTCGAGCGCCCTAACCACCTGGCCATGCCGGGCCGAACAGGACAGAAATGCACAGTGATTATGTTTCTGTTAAGAAACTTAATTGAGTTTGTGCTCTTATACTGGTGGATTGGATAGAGAAAATATACAAAATTCAACTTAGTGGTCACTCAAGAGAGAGAGAAAACATGACGGATTAAACTCGTTTTCGAGCGCTACGCCACATACCTTATGTTAACTCCCAAAAATAGTCATACAATAAGTAAACTATAGACTTATACAATCATCAGTATAGCTGTCGCTCTGACCTAGATATTAACACAGTAACGCACTGTATATTCGTACTATCAAACACCTTATCTCAATGCAAGAAACATCAGCTGACGACCAATGTTTGTAGGTACTGGTTTTGTTTTGCAATTACTTCAATATTGATTTAAAGCACAAGTTTTTTTATAACATTATGCAGAGAAATGATATTAACTACAGTTTTTAACCATCTGGTACTTGAAATTCCTACTTAACTACTCAACTAGTCTTCATAGCTTCAATTTTGATTATTAAATCATAAAACTTGTAGCGGTGAAATGATTAATTACATGTAGATACATCTATTTATTTCTATTTATATATAGATTTTAAACACTCCTTCGCACGCTTTGTTTCCCACAGAGTTGTTCGCTATTTATTGTAATTGAAATTTATTTCGTAAATAACAGAATTAACAACATCGTAAATATATATTCCTAAGTTTCATTTGCTTCTAAAAAATAAAGTTTACAAACAGTGGAGCTGGAATGCACCAAAGAAGGCGAAGTAATAACAAGATTGTTTTGCTATTTATGGAGAATTTAAACATACAATAATTGATTGTGTCCGCGGACCTGAAAATCAGTATTCTTTCTTCGTGTATTTCAACTGAAAAAAACGCAACTGGGAGTGTTCTAAGTCATCATTTCATTGAGCTAAAATCAGAATTGAGTCGATATTGAGTAAACACAAGATATTACCTTTAAGAACAGGTAATAAGAACTAATTATGTTAAACTTGCACGAGGAAATAGTTGAAATACGTGTAATAAAAGTCACTTCTTTTAGATTTGAAACGTAAAGACAAATTTTGAAAATTAGAAATACCAAAAAATTAAATGAAAATGTAAAACGATAGTGGACAGTTTTGAAATTTCATTGTTTGTTTTGAATTTTCGCGCAAAGCTACACGAGGGCTATCTGCGCTAGCCGTCCCTAATTTAACAGTGTAAGACTAGAGGGAAGGCAGCTAGTCATCGCCACCCACCGCCAACTCTTGAGCTACTCTTACCAACGAATAGTGGGATTGACCGTCACATTATAACGTCCCCTCGGCTGAAAGAGCGAGCATGTTTGGTGGGACGGGGATTCGAACTCGCGGCTCTCAGATTTCGAGTTAAAATTCCATTAAATTATAGCCCTCTTCCAAACACTCTCCAAATAGCAAGTACGCTAAAATTCATTTACAGATCACCTGTATTTCTTTAAATCGTTTAACACAGTAAACTTATAACGTTAAAGTACATAAGATTTGAACTAAATATTTGAAATATTAGTGAAATTGGACCTCTGAAACTGCTAATCTCACCCACCCACCCAAGCTCTTCTGCAAATACTCCACATAGAGGGGTTTTAAGTGTCTTATCTAGCGTTGATAGAGTCGAGAGAAGGTTCCGAGGATAAAAGTACTAAAAAGATAGTTAAACAAAGATTATCTAAACAGATAAACTACCCTGCTCCCAAAACTTCACTTCATTAAATAATTTACGAGTTTCCTGATTTGACCAGCGTCTTCAAATAAGATCAAAGGAAGGATGAATTATTTGAACGGCATCTTATGTGTCACATGGGTCAAAGATCAAGGTCAAAAATAGCATCACTAATTTTCATAGAGTTTATCCTTGGGTTAGACGAGGCCTAGTGTTATCGTACCATATGGAAAGTCCAGTGATCGAGCCGCGATATTCCTATGAACACGCTCTACACCTTCAGCTGTTCGGTTAAGAGTAGTCTTTTTGTCTACTGTTCCTTTAAACTGTTCAATTTGTTTTAGCATTTTAGCACTTTTTTTATTTTACAAAAACGGATAGGAATTCATGCTTTTAATCTTAAAGTTATTGTTTACTGAGTTTTGTTTGAATACTCAAAACGCTTTACTTTTTATTGTTGTTTACAAGTTTACCTAATAAGCAATGAAAATTGAGGAACGATCAACGACTTTTTTTGTGTGTGTGAAAGCATCAGCCTTACATTTTCAGAACTTGATAATGATTTGCGCCAGCACCTCAAAACGTCGTCCAAAAAACTTAAAGCAGATATAGTCCACAGAAGTCACTAAACTTGCTCTTAAACAACGATTGAGAATATTCAATTTTGTCCAGGCTTTACGACGCTTTAGGTCGTTGGGCGACCTGGGAGGATTAGGTTGAATTTGACCTCTTCCTCCCTCCTTAGCTACAGCTAATAACTACGGCTAAAATGCTACTGTTATTATTATTTGCATCAGGTTCATATTAGCACAACACATAATAATAGACGCTGATCTGTCTTCGTCTTTTCAGGGCTTGAATAGCATACCAGTAGCATTTATTGCTATTTTATTCCTCGCTTTATTTGATCGCACACACTCACAAACAATTCATACCGAAGTATTTTCATAATTTGGTCATTTTTTTCACACATGATATATCTACCAGCGCGTATTTTCACATAAATAACCTTTTTTTTGTTTGTTATGGATTTCGCGCAAAGCT
>NW_013666514.1:8328-9564 GCF_000517525.1 Limulus polyphemus
TGGGATAGAGATTCGAACCCGCGACCCACAGATTGCGAGTCGAGCGCCCTAACCACCTGGCCAAATAATCTTTTTTTAAAATACTTCGTTGGTATCTAAATTTTAGTGGTAGTTTTCAACTCTAGTTCAGATGGACTTGTTCTTATAACAGAAATTGAATGGGGAGAGGTACTTAACCCTATCTTCATGATATAACGATCTATTTCAGTTAACAAATCATTTTTATATAAATGTTTGTCAAAGTAGCGGAACGAGCAGTCTACCAGTCTGTCTTTTATTGGAAATATGTTTGTGCAGAGATGTAGAATTTGTGCGTCTTGATACTCTAAACGCTATAGTTAGGCTCTACAACGATGTATTTTTGTTTGTGTGTTTTGAAATTCGCGCAAACCTACTTGAGAACTATTTGCGCTAGCCGTCCCTAATTTTGAAGGAATGCACGAAAGGGGAGGCAGCTAGTCAACACCACCCACCGCCATCTCTTGGGCAACTCTTTATCACGAAAAATATCATTGACCGTCACATTATAACGCCCCCATGACTGAAAAGACGAGCGTGTTTGGGAACGGGATTCGAACCCGCAACCTTCAGATTGTGAATACAGTAACCTAATCACCAGGCCTCTAAGAGGATGACAGTTGATCCAGGCTAAAATCTTTCGACTAACAAATAATCCGGGCGGTTTTGACAGCCTTACTAACCGATTACGTTTTTACTTCTTTTTTTTTTTAAGTTAGAAGGAAAATCACATTTGATTTGTTTAGTAAAAGAATACTCGAAAAATCTAATGTACGCTAGAAATACGTATATCCATCTAGCTTTAAATGTGCCGAATGGCAATTTTAAAACGTTTGCGCATCTTCTTACAATACATATAAAGACTGGTATTTCTATTTAACTAAGAAATTAGAATTTTTAACCTTACAGCACGTGCACTTCAAGTGGGCTAACCGGCTAAGTTCGAGACCCTTAAAGTTCAATTATAGCCGTCCCTAATTTTGAACTGTTGACCGGTTCTTTACAATGAAGAATAGAAATGGTTGTCACTTATATAACGTGAAAGTTAGGGACGGCTAGCGCAAATAGCTCTCGAGTAGGTTTGCGCGAATTTCAAAACACACAAACAAAAATACATCGTTGTAGAGCCTAACTATAGCGTTTAGAGTATCAAGACGCACAAATTCTACATCTCTGCACAAACATATTTCCAATAAAAGACAGACTGATAGACTGCTC
>NW_013666514.1:10564-14452 GCF_000517525.1 Limulus polyphemus
TTTCCGCTACTTTGACAAAAATTTATATAAAAATGATTTGTTAACTGAAATAGATCGTTATATCATGAAGATAGGGTTAAATACCTCTCCCCATTCAATTTCTATTATAAGAACAAGTCCATCTGAACTAGATTTGAAAACTACCACTAAAATTTAGATACCACCGAAGTATTTTAAAAAAAAGGTTATTTGGCCAGGTGGTTAGGGCGCTCGACTCGCAATCTGTGGGTCGCGGGTTCGAATCCCTCTTACACCAAACATGCTCGCCCTTTCAGCCGTGGGGGCGTTATAATGTGACGGCCAATCCCACTATTCATTGGTCAAAGAGTAGCCCAAGAGTTGGCGGTAGGTGGTGATGAATAGCTGCCTTCCCTCTAGTCTTACACTGCTCAATTAGGGACGGCTAGAGCAGATAGCCTTCGTGTAGCTTTGCGCGAAATCCATAACAAACAAACAGTCCGACAAGCTAACTAACCACTGAGACTCGCCCAGCCCTTTAAGTAAGTTCTACATAGTAACTTATGTGAAAAACAAATATTATGGTGAGCGTGTTTGAAAACTAGTATACAGTGGTTTACTTCTATTTAAGAATAATGAATTTTAACAATTTTTTACTGTTGAAGGTTAGCTTGCTAATTCGTCATTTCTCACTGAATGATAGTAGAGTTAATAGAAATAAGATAACAATACTTGATCGGTGTTTAAAATAGATGAAAAAGGATTTATTAATCCCTACCACAATTCTCCTTTCTAAGTAACTTGTATGAAATTGATAATAATTACTATTCACTTACGGATGATATAAATAGTGCCTCGACCACTAGTATGTCTGTCGCATCCCAACAGGTCTGATGAACCTTGATATTATGCGAAAGGCCTCGTCGGTATGCGTTATGGTTGACGTAGTGTGGTTCAAATATTACCTATTATTCTTTACTTTCATTCATAGATTCTTAGGATTGTACTGGGTTGTTCCCAATAGAATTCAGCGCTTTGACGCTAGGATTTCTTTCTTTTGTTACTCAATATAGGCGCTTTTCTAAAGTGACATTAAGCCAGAATACTTAAAACCGATATAAACGTCATACATAACGTTTCTACACGTTAATTTATTATTAAGTTCACGTGTTACGTTTGCAACTGCTTACGTTTTTAGCCATTTGTAACTTACCCTACAATATTTCATCAGATACTAATTTATAAGATAATGCTAAATTTCCTTAAAATTCGATTAACGTTTAGGTTTTTTCTACGTGTAATGGTTGGAGACGGCTTGAATGGGTAATGAAGAAAAACTTTAATATAAGTTTAATATAACAGCAAATGTACAACGTTTAGACAAGGTTTTGTCATCATCAGGTCATCATTACCCATTCAAGCCGTCTCCAGCCATTTCTAGTCTCAAAGTGGGTTCCTCGTCATCGAATTTTTCTACGTGTGTTTGTCATAAAATTCGGTTACGTTTAATCTTTTTCCACGTGGGTTTGTATTAAAATTCGGTTACATTTAGGCCTTTCCTAAGCGTGTTTGTGTGCGCGAAATAAGGAAATATCCGTTTCCTCATCACATTTTAAGAAAATCAAACACTCAAGAAGATAAGTAAAAATACACGAGTTTGTTTTAATACAGACCCATTAGAAAGTCAAAGTTTATTTATTTATTTTATTCGTTCCACACTCAAAACTAAATTTACAGGTAGGGGAAACTGATATCTGAGCAATGTTTTGGATAGTTACTGGTTTCTATGATCAGCTTTACAAAACAATAAAAATAAACTTGCTAGTTATGATATATATATTCAACTGTTTACATGAAATCGAAAAAAATTAGACATTTAACAGTTGTAATAGAACAAAGTCGTAATAGAACAAAGCTTAGGTTAAAACAACATTTGCTGAAAATGAAAAACAAATGTAAACTAGAAATTTAATTATGCGAAAAATGTTTTCTATTAAAGAAACGAGGTTTTGGTTTGAAAAATCTTGAATGTTAAAGCCTTGTAATCATTTAAAGCATTTTTGTATATATATAAATATATATTTATTAAATAAGCACTAAACCGTAGATACATCGAGTGTATAATGTAATATAAAGCAAGAAATTAAACAACAACAACGTTGGGTTTGAATGTATAGGGTTTAATAAGGTAATTATAAAAACGATAACTGGCTTGTATGTGCATACTTTTGAATTTTGTAGGTCTAGTTACTCACCAGTCAGTTTGTCTGGTTTAACAAGATTCATCCCCCTAGAGGTAGTTTGAAATAATTCCCAAACATCACCTGAAACCTGTTTTAAAGAAGACTCAACAGTCACGAGAACCAGAATCAAACGTTGTGAAGATCTAATAAATAAATTCAATATTCCGAAAATTGTTTAATCTCGAAGTCTAAGTTCAAGGAAGGTTCAGTTCAATCTACACTTTAATCAACGTGTGTTATTGGGTTATACTAATTTCACACCAACAATATGTTTGCTGTAAAGATCTGTTTAAATGACAAAGCAATGAGAGCTACTTCAAAAACACCATTTAATGTTGAAATGCATGGTGCCTCATTCAGGAAATGGACACAACTTTAGAAAAGATCACAGTTCTCACTTACGTATTTAGAGTCATAAGTTTGGAATAACCA
The DNA here is from genome assembly GCF_000517525.1 of Limulus polyphemus. Classification (NCBI taxonomy): domain Eukaryota; kingdom Metazoa; phylum Arthropoda; class Merostomata; order Xiphosura; family Limulidae; genus Limulus; species Limulus polyphemus. The sequence continues at coordinate 13,198 of NW_013666514.1, forward strand.
CTGATCAATAGCTTAAAAAGAAAAAAATATATATACACAAAAACGATATAAACTGGAAGAAAGCTATTTGGAGCAGCGAATATGTTAGGAACAACCTTACTGTCTTGGTCCGGCATGGTCAGGTGATTAGGGTGCTTTACTCGCAACCTGAGGGTCGTGGGTTCGAATCCCCGTCACACCAAACATACTCACCCTTTCAGCCATGGTGGCGTTATAATGTGACAGTCAATACCACTATTCATTGGTAAAAGAGTAGCCCAAGAGTTTGGTGGTGGGTGGTGTTGACTAGCTGCCTTCCCTCTAGTCTTTCGCTGCTAAATTAGGGACGGCTAGCCCTCGTGTAGCTTTGAGCGAAATTCAAAACAAACCAAACCAATCTACTTTCTTTGGTCTGGTTTGGATAACAAGATTGAATTTGCCAGACACATGGAAGTGATTACTTTTCTACAGAATGAAGATAGCTTATTTAATGCATCGTATCAGTTACCGATATGTACATGTATGATTAAGAAAAAAAACTCACAAAATATCCTTTCAAGTCGGTGAATTTTTGCTTCCGAAATTTGAGTAGTTTGGACTTGCAACTTTTTACCGAAAAAAAAAATCGCTGGAGCATGAAATGAAACGGGAGCATGAGTAACGTATCGAAAACGTATTTTTATTAACAGTCTTAATGATAAGCATAAGCCTATCCATGTTATGATATTATTTATCTGTTTTACTTTTCATACGATGCTCTTGTCCATTTCTTATCTGTCCCAATTAATTGTGCTGAATGTGTTTCATAACACTGTCAAAGAGTAAAAAGGAATCCTTTGAGCACACGGGCAACATTATAGTGATATCATATAGTTCCTTACAATTCAATGTGAGATTAGAAGGATTGGAATAAAGAATCTTACGTTCAGTTCTGAGTGGACTAATCTATGTTTGATACCCACCAACAAACAGCTTGTTCAATGGCAACTATTTATTAGCTCTATACGGCTGCTTAGTAGCAGCTTGACAAGGGTCAAAGGTTAGTAACCAAACTTGGCGTATGGGTTGGTGACGTACGTTTGTGGCGAGATATTACTAAGTTTATTATGCATGTCTTTTTTCTAATATGAATTTGAACTTCTTCTGGATGGAATACAGAAATAAGAAGAACACAACATAATAATCTAATTATCCCATTAGAAGGCAATACGTCTGTAAGATTTGTCTGGTTTTCTGTATATAACTGACTTTTTCACGTAATTTCTGAAAGTGTTTG
>NW_013666514.1:15426-29045 GCF_000517525.1 Limulus polyphemus
CGTTGTAAGTCTGCAGACATACCGCTATGACACAGGTGAGGGGGGTAGCTTCTGAAAGTGTAGAGCATCTTCAGAGGCATATCGCGACTCGAACATTTGATTTTTCGATTTGCAGACACGCACGCTAACCATAAGGCCACGCCCAGCCCCTCTAATTTACAACTTAAAACGTTTGTTTTAGATCAGCACCCAAGCACTACACAACATAAGAAATAAAACATGTTAACGGACTTTCTTTAACTAAAACAGAGCCAGTTTGAATAAACTGAAATAATACATTTTTATAAATTATGCATTACTATCAGAAATTTTTATAAGTTTTTTTTTCTCTCTCTTGAAAGTACTCGTTAACCTAAACAATAAAATTACCGATAAACCAAGTTTAGAAGGAGATTTTGTTTTTCAAAGTCCTCAGTATGGTTTAGTGCGATGCGACGAAAAAATGAAACCAAATCGAACCCTTTCAAAAATAAGTTGTTTTTTTTCTTCGCTTGGAAACTTTTTGTTTTTGTTTTTAATGTAGATCAACGTAAACTTATTTGTTGCTGTGCATACTTAGTTCTGCCCCAGTTAACTTCTTCCGCTTATAAAGTGTGTATTATGTTTTAAATGAGATTTATATTTTTTAAACAAATTTTGAATAGGGCGCGTGTGTATCCACGACCTGTTACTCAGACGAAATGTCACTGTGTAACCTGATCATTCGATTTCAGAGAAGCGTGTTTGCTGTACAAGAAATAAGCCGTCTCATTGGCTGCCAGTTGACGTGTTTTCATGGCCATTAGATAGGCCTCATTCAGCGTTTTGACATAGAACAGTATTAAAGCAATATCAATTGCTAATGAAAATATTTTTGATAATAATAAAAAAAAAGCTTCATTTTTCAGTCATACCACTGTAGTTAACTGTCAAGGGAATGTCGCGGTTTTGAACAAGTGAGAACATTAGAAATAAATAAGGTTTTTGTGATTCAAACATAATTAAATAAATTATACTTTATATTCTCACTTCTACCAACTAGTCCAGCAGATGTGTAAAAATCGTGACCTTAGTGATAACAACATGAAATTTGGCACACAGTTAATGCAGGTCCTAATATTTGTTTGCTAGTTGTTAACTGCAAAGCTACACAATGGACTATCTGTGCTGTGCCCACCATGGATAGTGAAACCCGGTTTTTAGCGTTATAAGCTTTCAGGCTTACCACTGAACCACTAGGAGGCTTAGCGCTTAACAACAAATAAACAAATTAACTGGTAATGTTTTTGTATTTTTTTAAATATGGCTGCCACGTTCGTCATGGTACAAACCTGCTTTAATACAATGGGTTATCTGTGCTGTGTGCTCACCACGGGTATCGAAACCCGGATTTTAACATTACAAGCCTTTAGACTTGCCGCTGAGTCAATGGGGGCCTAAGGGCTAGTAGCGAAGTTATGTGTTTCGAGTGTTTGGGTTGCGAACGTCAAATATTGGTGTTATATCAACTTTTATCCATTTTGACGTGTCAACAAAATGTCAAACAAGCTAAAATCAACTGACTTATACAACCTAGTTATTAAGATACTTGGCTAATAATAAAATATTTGGTACACACTTAAACTTCTGTCTGCACTAGTTGCAAATCTATTCAGAATCAAATAAACCACATCACGTGCAATACAGGCGCAGAAGAAGAGAACGTACTGGAAGTAAGTAGACGGCACTGTCCAAAAGCAAACACAACAGGATGGTAAAGTATCTATAAATGGTTCTTTTTTTCCCACAGCCACAATTTTCTGCTGCCGCCGGCCGAATGGTCAGATGCCTTTGTTACCTCTCCCTAAAGCATCTGAAGTAAATTATTAGTAAAGATGCCCCCCCCCCAAAAAAAAATACGTTCTTTAAATTCACAGTGACTGCGCGTGTAAATGAGTAGATAATAGATGCCTGTTTAGACTCACATTATATATTGGCCTACATAAATGTATTTTATGTGAAGTGTTTGTAATATTTATTTTACAGCAGGTTAAATACTTTTGTTATTAATAATCGTAATTTAAATCACGTGCAATGTAAAATGAATTCTGCTAGATTGTTTAAACAAGTGAAACTTGTTTTTTAACCAAATTATATATATATATATATCATACCCATATAACTGTTATATAGGTACCAGTAAGTCGTAATACTTCTATTTACTATTTATATATGTATGTATGATATAGATACATTTTTCCAGTTTTTTGATACATCAACAACAGAGAGCTTCTATACTTAACTTTTTATTTTATCTCTGTAACATTACTATATCTCCAACTTTGTAACGTGGTCATGCAATGTTTATTTTGACGGAAACAAGACAATGGCCTCGACGGCGAGGATCCTAAACAACGCCGAAAGAAGCAGCGACGTAACCGGACTACGTTCACGGCTCAACAGTTGAGTGCCTTAGAGAGAGTGTTTGAAAAAACCCATTACCCGGACGCCTTCGTTAGAGAGGAATTAGCAAAGAAAGTAAACCTCAGCGAAGCTCGAGTCCAGGTACGTGAATAAACACCATGCTATTACGTACATAAGATAATAGAAAATTGTACCGCGTTTCTCATTCGATTATGTGGCACTATCAGTATCAACCTAGTAACAGCATTTATTTTACACACATGGGGCACTAAAAATGATGATGAATATAAAACCCTGGGACAGGCCTGAGAAATACACCATCCCCCAAATACAGTTTTGTTTACTTTTACACTATATTTGTAGCCCAACTATCGGGGTCCACTGGGCTATAAAATAGCTACAATTTTCATGTTTTTTTGTTTTTTTTTACCGCCAGTGTTATAATGTAATTTAGGAGCCACATTAATGAACTGTTTTCTAATTTTTTAATTTCCGAAATTATACTTATAACGCTTTATACTTATATAATTTTTCCCCCCTTAAGAAACGTTTAGTTTGTTTGCTCGTTTTGAATTTCGCGCAAAGCTACACGAGGGCTATCTGCGCTAGCCGTCCCTAATTTAGCAGTGTAAGACTAGAATGAAGGCAGCTAGACATCACCACCCACCGCCAACTCTCGGAGTACTCGTGGGGGCGTTATAAAGTGACGATCAATCCCACTATTCGTTGGTAAAAGAGTAGCCCAAGAGTTGGCGGTGGGTGGTGATGACTAGCTGCCTTCCCTCTAGTCTTACAATGCTAAATTAGGGACGGCTAGCGCAGATAGCCCTCGCGTAGCTTTGCGCGAAATCCATAACAAACAAACAAACTTTCCTGTTAACTGCATAATACTCAACACTCATTAAACCTAACTATGCTTACCTGATGTCCTGTAATTGAAAATAAAACCATTTTTCTAAATGAAAAGAACGTCTAAAGAAACTATAAAAAATTTCCAATTATGTGGTTTGTTCCTAAATCTTCTAAATTTCTTATCAGATTCCTTTTGTTCATCCTTGCAGGCATTAGGAGCCACTTTCCGAGAAAATCATAAATTATTAATCAAATCACATTACTTATCCTACATTGGCATAAAAAGTTTATAACATTCTCTATTTGGTCGTGTTTAAATATTGGCTATACCAATTTTCAAAACTGTGCTTCATTATTAATTTTTAAAACTACGTGATGCGACATAAAGGGGGGGGGGGAATTACGTGAGAAACAAGGCAAGGATAATGACAGTGTCTTAGCAAATATAAACCCATATGGACAGGATGGACAGATTTTTGTTTTCAATCGATAAATACCTTGGTTACGTCCGGCATGGCCAGGTGATTAAGGCGCTCGACTCGCAATCTGCGACTCGCGGGTTCGAATCTCCATCACACCAAATATGCTCGCCCTTTTAGCCGTGGGGGCGTTATAAGTTACGGTCAATCCCACTATTCGTTGGTAAAAGAGTAGCCCAAGAGTTGGCGGTGGGTGGTGATGACTGTTTTTGAATTTCCCTTGGGGGGAAGGTCAAACAGTCCGTTCGTATGACATTTCAAGTTTGACATTGTTTTGTACAAGACTTAAATATTCCGGAGAACAGAAGAAAACAAAAATCTATTGGAGATGAAAAATCACGAAAACCAAAAATGAATACAAAACTAAACACGTCTCTTGACTCAAACACGAATAAAGCTTTAGTTACTGCTAGTTAGCAGATGAAAGACCAAATATTTTGGTTTTGAATTTCGCGCAAAGCTCCAAGAGGGCACTAGCCGTCCCTAATTTACCAGTGAAAGGCTAGAGTGAAGGCAGCTAAACAAAAGCCTTGATTAGAGCAATGGGAGCTATATAAAAAATAAAAGCTAGAAATTGTTTTCATTTTTCTTTGCCAATTACACCAAATAAATGTTGTCGAGTTATAAAATGTGAATTATATAATATCAACCAGCAAAAATGGTTGTATCCGGTTTTCAGAACTTTATATGTCCTCTGGTGATTCAGCGGTAAGTTTATGGTCAACGCTGTCCCCCGGATCTTCCAACTTTTCTGGAGAATTTAACATTTCTCTGATTCACCAACATCTATGCATCAGTAAAAACTTTCAAAACACAAAAGAATATTGTCTTTCTCCAGCTGAGTAGCAGGTTTAATTTTAGCAAAATAGTAATACCGGTTAGTGAATCTCATCTTTCTTAGATGCGATCTGAAGCGATAGGGTTATTCATGTAAGTCTTTACAGCCTTTTGTTTTCATGGCTGTAGTTAAATATATTAATATTTCTTTAATTTATTACAGATATTTTAATTCAGTTTTAATTCAGATCTGATAGTGTCACAGGACACCGGCACAAATGTAGAATCTTTTTTTTTAGGGCAAGTCCCTGTTTTAATAACTGTTTATTGTGTAATTATTTTAACGTTGTATTCCTTTTAATTGTACATACAGATGTTTTACACAAGTGTCGTTTTAAATTATATGTAGTCATTTTTTAGGGCAAGTCCCTGTTTTAATAACTATTTATTGTGTAAGTATTTTAACGTTGTATTCCTTTTAATTGTACATACAGATGTTTTACACGAGTGTCGTTTTACTTAAAATTACTTAAAAGGTTGATATTCATCTCTGTTTGTTTGTAATTAAGCACAAAGCTACACAATGAGCAATCTGTGCTCTGCCCACCACGGGTATCGAAACCCGAATTATAGCGGTGTAAGTCCGCAGACATACCGCTGTGCCACTGGGAGGGGGGATATTCATCTGCTTCTCCGATATAAATTCGTCCATACAGTGTACAGAATAGTCTATAATTAGCATTTTTCATTTTAACTTGCATATATATATTGTCCGGTCCTGAACTGTACACAATCCAGCTTTTACACGAACGGGGAACAGGATAAAACGCCGATTTAACAAAAGAAGTGTTTTAGATGTAATAGCCGACGTTTCCACAAATTTCACATTAAAATTATCGCGCTTTTAGGATTTCTTCTTCTTTAAACTCTACGATTTAGGTTGTCCTTCTAATGCCATTCTTATTTTTTGCTTTGCTCGTGGTGCGTATCTATTTTGCTGCAGCTGTTCTCTTAATTTATCTATACTTTTTTTGTTCAGTAGCATTATCAGAAACGTTACGACAAGCTCGCAACAAATCCGAGGAAACAATCGTATATTTTTAATATCCACGAGGCTCTGGGTTCACCATTCAGTAACCTAAATTAATTTCGGTGTGTGAATAATATTACGGTATTAGCTGCCAGCATTGCGCCCAATTTATTATTTCCGATATTATACAGCGGTTTGTTTGTTTGCAATTAAGCACAAAGCTAAACAATGGGTTATCTGTGCTCTGCCCACCACAGGTATCGAAACCCGGTTCCTAGCGTTGTAAGTCCGCAGACATACCGCTGTGCCACTGGGAGGCGAACTTTTAAAATATAAGCACTTGAATAACAATACTAAAAAGTTAAAGCACCGAGATTCACATGCGAAAAAGTTTGTAATATTTTCTTTTTAAGGACATAAAGGAATTACGAAACTTAAGCTACGTTTTTGAACTTCATATATAATGTTTATCTACATAATAATTTTTAGAAGCCTTCAAAATGGTTGTCTCTAGTATTAATAATATTAGGTCTTCACGTAATTCCTGCCCCCCAGTTGCACAACGGTATGCCTGCGGACTTACAACGCTAGAATCCGGGTTTCGATTCCCGTGGTGGGCAGAGCACAGATAGCCCATTGTGTAGCTTTGTACTTAATTACAAACAACAAGTTCAACATGATCTATTCCACAAGTCTTTTTTTTTAATATAAGATTCAAGAAATCAATTGTGTGTTTTAAAAAAGATTGTTATACAGCAGGCCAACTGTTTAATGATTGTATTACAGATTGCATTTCTATTACCAAAGGTAAAATTAGAAATTCCCCCCGATGGGGCAACAGTAAATCTACGTACTTACAACGCTAAATTCTGGGGTTTGATTCCCAGCCCAATTTAGCTTTGCTCTAAACAGAAACAAACAAATAAAATTGAAAATATAATTTGTGACTCAAAAAAATACAAAACATAAATATTATACATACACATACATCTCCATTACAAGAGGCCTAGCCAACTGTATTTCTTTGGCTTGTTGGACCAAGCTGTGCTGATGAGTCTTGAATGGACGAAACTCCAGTCCACAGCAAGTCATTTTCGGTTTATGTTTTAGTGAAACGCTCCTGAAGAAATTGTAAAGCGAAACGTTGAGTACCTAATTAAATGAAAACAACAATTTGGTCTTATAAAGTCGTTTATTCGTAGTATTAATATTCATTTAATTTGTTCTTGCCAGCATTAAATTGTATACATTTAGCTCTTGATTCTTGAGTTGGATTTTCAGTTAATTTTGCATGCGCAAATAAATCATTATTAAGCATAGTCTCGGTCTTGTTCATATATTCTTAGTGGCCATTAGTGCAAACCTTTATCAGGCGATTTAACAGTGATTTTGCTATCATTTTTAATTTATTTATAGCAAACAATTCTTTTTTTTTTCTCGTTATGCTATACGACTTGTTTATTTTATTAGGTGGTAATCTAGCTGGGATTATGAAGTACAAGATATATATATATAATATTTACAAATAACTAATTGATTAACTGAATATAACATGAAATATCTATAAAAATTATATATATATATTACTGATATGTTTGGAAAACGTTTAAAACAAGTATTATACCGTGAGAGTTCTAATATATTTTCCATATCAACATCAGTATTGTTGCTGAAATCTCGTGTTTTCTCGAACGTGTTTTGAGAAAGGTTTGTTTGTTTGGAATTTCGCGCATAGTTACACGAGGGCTATCTGCGCTAGCCATCCCTAATTTAGCAGTGAAAGACAAGAGGGAATGCAACTCTTGGGCTACTATTTTAGCAGCGAATAGTGGGATTGACCGTCACATTATAACGTCCCACGACTGCAAGGGTGAGCATGTTTGGGTGGGACGAAGATTCGAATCCGCGATCCTCAGATTGCGAGTCGAGCGCCCTAACCACCTGGCCATGAGAAAGAGGAAACACATTTCTAACAAAGAAAAGACGTATTGAGCTAACTAGGGAATAAAGTTATTAATTGTTTGAAAATACTTTGAAACATTCACAAATAGCTGTGAACATTTATTCTAACCTACTTCATGAGTACAGTGACGTGCACCTTAATTAAAACGGGTAATTAGGGACAAATTATATTTCAAGTAACTGTATTTTTAACTTCACAAAAGGTGTTAGATGGATTGTCACAGAGTTTTCATGGTATTAACTTTAATATTTAAACTCTCAATGTTTCTGTTTGTTTGCTTTAAAGCAACGGCCACATTGGGCTATCTACCGTGTCCACCTCGGAGAATCGAACCCTGAAATTTAGCGTTGTAAGTCCGTAAACTTACCGTTGTCTCATTGGGGGGGGGGGGGCTAAGTTCTTATTTAAACGCAATACTATTTTCAAAAATAATGTAGCTTGCTTTTTATAATATTTAATTTGTATAATATATGATATGTATCTCTTGTGTGTGTGTGTGTGTTTTCTTATAGCGATCTGCTGTGTCCACCGAGGTGAATCGAATCCCTGATTTTAGCATTGTAAATCCGAAGACTTACCGCTGTTACACCGGGGGACTTACCTCCTTTTATCATATCTAATATGTATAAGGTTACACCTGTTTACCCCTTTTTATCATATCTAATATATGTAAGGTTACATCTGTTTACCCCCCCCCTTTTATCATATCTAATATGTTTAAGGTTACACCTGTTTACCCCCCTTTTATCATATCTAATATGTTTAAGGTTACACCTGTTTACCTATTTTTCAAAACCTTTGGTGTCTGGTAGATGTTTTATATCTATTATTGTCAAATTTTTCAAAACCTTTGGTGTCTGGTAGATGTTTTATATCTATTATTGTCAAATGTGAGATTAGGCATTTTCATTTTGTATCTTTCAATTTGGTTTTCACGTGTACATTTGTGTCTGTCTTATCGACCTCTTGTAGTTGCAGAAAGTAGGGTAGTTTTGTATAATAATAATAAAAGGCGGTCGTTCTTGCGTGACATTAATATGGCAATATTGTGGCTCTTGTGGTTATTTTTATTTTCCTTTATTAAAACATATTTTCGTTGTTCCTAGATCTGTATTGGAAAAAAAAAAAAGAACTTCAGGTAATTCTGATTAGGGACACGTGATAAATTTAAAAAAAAAATCCGGACCTTATGATGTTCCCATGAGATCCAGTTGGGTTACAATAGGGTCACCTATCCACTAATTGTATTCATCTTCAACCCACAGCTTGAGAACTGAGAGCCATGGATGTGTCGTCATTTGGAAAAATGTTTCCCTAACCACCCCGTTTTACGGTAATCGAGACATTCAATATGTCTCCCAGTAAGTTATGTAATAACTAATCAAGTTATTTTAGGGAATTTCGTACATTCTTATTCAGTTCGTTTTCCCTTTTTCAATGGAAAGAATTAACCTCACCATTCATATAATACATAGTTGAACATTTTCGTTTGGCGAAAGATGTTATTGTGCACTAAATCCTGCCTTAAGGCAGAACTATCAGAGTAGAAAGTTTAGATCTTAGGAACGCTATGCAGTCACCGACATTCATATGGATAGAACATGTGCTCCCAAATTCTCGACAAAACTAAATGAGGCGTGTGTCACTTGGCCACTTAGAAGCAGAAGGTCATACAAATTTGGAGTTTTTATTAAACTAACGGTCGCGTGGGGTACGTAAGGAGACAAGAGTATGATACTTCTAAACCGAAACCGGAGACTGATCTCATCTGGACCAACCGTCTCCTAGTCAACAACATGTGTATAGCTTCTTCTTTTACCGCCAACCCTGTCAGCAGCCGTTCCAGTCCAACGACAATGTGACAAGAGCACCTCCTGGCAGTTTTGGCTTAGCAAAAGATAACCCACGAAATCAATTTCCGCGCCGTTCTTTGCTCTAGTTGAGGATACAAATATATCATTTACTTTACCTTTCTGACTTACAGACATTGATATAAAACATACATAGGAGCAAGGAGATGTTAATTTATTCTTTTTTGTTGTTGTTAGTTTGTTTAAGATTTGACAGCCATCATCAACCTTAGTCTAAATTACTTCAAGTATGCAAAAAAAAAAAGAAAAAGATAAATGAACACGATTCACGTCTTTAAAAATGAATAAAATACAAATGTTTGTTACTTTTTTGGCAAAGTTTTATCATCTTTTTGCAATGCAGGTGTGCCTTTGTCATTGTGCGTAAACGCAGAAAGACGAAACACAAGCTTAAGCGTTGAGTATTTTCTGTAATAATTAGTACTGAAACAGGTTCTGGCAGTATAACTGTAGACTGGTGTAAAACCAAACAAAATGTCTTATATTTATATTAGTCACCAATAGGAAACATATGAGACACAGTATTTGTATATGTATAGTTCCTTTTGCACTTTTTAGAGCCTTTTTTAAAAACGAACAAACATGATTTGGTAAAAAAAACATACGTTTTAAATAATATTTATGGTTAGTTTTGCAAAAAAACAACAACACTTTTATGATAGTTAATATCAGATATGCATTTAGTTTTTATAGAAGAGTAAAATATATAGTTATAATAAAGTTACAGCAAGCTTTAAAGCAAGGGGGAAAATATAAGTAAAAACTTAGACATTTCTCAAAATATGTTAGGCTAAACACTCACTTTAACATGTTGACTGACACTAATAGAAATGCAGATATTTTGCTAGTAACAAAGAAGCATTGATGTTATGAATTTCGCGCATAGCTACCCGAGGACTATCTGCGTTAACCGTCCCTAATTTAGCAGTGTACATAGCAGGTAGCCCAATGTGTCTTTGCTCTAAAGAGAACAAACAAACACGAAAATAGTTAGCTTTTGTATTTTCATTAAGGTCCCCAGTAGTACAGCGGTAAATCTGTTCGATTGTAACGCTAAAAACCGGGTTTTGATACTCGTAGTGGGCAGAGTACAGCTCATGATGTAGCTTTGTGCTTAACAAAGAATCAGTTTTTACTGATATACGTGTCATTTATAGTTTAAACCTTGTTCCTCTTTTATTTTTCCCAACAAAGCACAAATGTGCCTTGTTTCTTTAGACATTGATTTATTATGGTGGGATTTAAGTGTCGAGGATTTGTACAATCTGACGTACGCTCTAATTTCGAAACCTTTGGTGGAAATAAATTACCAAAATCAAAACAAGATCCCATCAGTTTCATATTACTCAAATTTCAAAATCATTTCTCAGAGTTATACCCGAGTTTGTGTGTTTTCTTATAGCAAAGCCACATCGGACTATCTGCTGTGTCCACCGAGGGGGAATCGAACTCCTGATTTCAGCGTTGTAAATCCGAACACTTACCGCGATTTTAGTTAAAACTTTTACAAGTGGTAAGGACTTGAAGTGTGATGAAAGTATAATGTCATGAATACGTATTTTTAAATGATTCTTAGTCATTGAATGTCATTTTTAAAGCGTAGGAAGGGGGGGGGAAGACATATAAAATTGTTTTACAACACGTTAAAACTATTTTAATAGCAAAATTTTGGTCCTATTCTTTGGGCTTTTTTTTGGAATTTCGTGTAAAGCTACACAAGAGCTAGCCGTCCGTTATTTTGAAGTGATAAACTACAAGGAAGGCAGCTAATCAAATCCACCCACCGCCAACTTTTGGGCTAGTATTTACCAACGAATAGTAGGATTCATCATCACATGTATAACGCCCCCCCCCCCAAAAAAAAGCTGAAAGAGTAAGCATGTTAGAGGATGGGATTCGAACCCGCGACCCATGTCTTAGGACCGTCTTCATTATAACCATATTTTCCATAGAATATATATATATGTGTGTGTGTGTGTGACAATTAGAAGTGTGACTTGTATGACACGTCAATAATGTAAGTTAGGCGTACTGTAAAACCGTTTTGTGTCTTGCTACTGATTCTGTTCTGAGATATCACAGTAATGTAAGTTAGGCGTAGTGTAAAACCGTTTTGTGTCTTGCTTCTGACTCTGTTCTGAAATATCACAGTAATGTAAGTTAGGCGTAGTATAAAAACCGTTTTGTCTCAGAACAGAGTCAGTAGCAAGATACAAAACGGTTTTATACTACGCCTAACTTACATTACTGTATTATCTTAGAACAGAATCAGTAGCAAGACACAAAACGGTTTTATACTACGCCTAACTTACATTACTGTGATATTTCAGAACAGAGTCAGTAGCAAGACATATCACAGTAATGTAAGTTAGGCGTAGTATAAAACCATTTTGTGTCTTGCTTCTGACTCTGTTCTGAAATATCACAGTAATGTAAGTTAGGCGTAGTGTAAAACCGTTTTGTATCTTGCTATTGATTCTATTTTGATTAGTGACGAGTGAAAACGTTTTCTTACTGGTTAGGTGTGGTTCCAAAATCGAAGAGCCAAGTTTCGTCGAAATGAACGCACTATTTTAGCTCAAAGAAACCATCTCTACCACATCGGTCACGACACGACAGCTATCGAACAGCCCATCGCTCCAAGACCGACGACAACAGAATCTGGACAAGGATCTCCTGCATGTGTCGGACAGTGGAAGCCGTCGCCACCCGCTGCGTACAATCACGTGCTGGGTTCGTCACTCGCCGGAATGCCAGTTTACTCCTCCTGTGCCGTTGTCTCGGGTGCCGCCGCAGTAGGACAAGGACTGAACATGTCTGTCACGCAGCCGAACCATAATCCACCACCAACGCAATACAACTTTGGAAATCCTTTGTCATATTTCCGATTTCGCACTCAGGATTGCAGCCTTCAGACGGCGCTGTCGGGCGCACCTTAGACGATCCGGCTCTTAGTTTTCACAACATAACCCGTGCCTTAAAATTAGTTGTACTTGGCGACCGATTTTTTTTTTAAATATATAATTGAAAAGATGTGATGGATATTTGATTGCAAGAAATATCAGAAAGTATCGGACGTTCTCTTTTAGCCTACTTGTAGTTGATCAATCGTAAAAACCAACACCAGCGTCTGTGACGGAGCTCGTATACCGGTAAACGTTAATGTTAACGAATGTACATTTCAAGCAATTATGTTTTTATTATCACAAATTTGTGGGTGTCACGACAAAAAAGGAAAAGAAATTAAGAATATTCATTGAAAATAGCCTTTATTAACTAGCTGTAGCCACTAGCGTATTTTACATGCAGTAACGCGATGATTACATTATTTGAGAGACGTGGTGGTACTTCCAAACACTGACCATTTCAAAATGATTACCAGTAATAATGGAGTGGCCTGAACGACTTCTTGCTCTTCTACTTTAAACTTGTCGGATTTACTAGTGTATTTTTTCAGCGACAAACATTTTTGAAAAACTGTCATCAAATTCTGAACAACATTAATACTTTTCTTCAAGATTTTTAAAAGTATTTGCGGTTTAGAAAATAATATCCAACTGTTAATCTAATGGTTCATGGGAAGGTACTGTAAGTTTGGCTTGTGGCTCCATCTGGAAATATTGGTGTTTAATAATAACGATATTTATCACAATCGCTTTTATTTGTATAAAAAAAAATAGTGATGTATCAAAACCTGATATCGTTCTAAAAAAATCAATAAAAATATGTTTAGAACTATTAATATAGAGTGGAATATGTGTAAGATGTAACCAGGTATGTGTTATATGTAACACATCCAGTTGATTAGATTTATAGGAAAAACAACAAGTCCATAAACACATTCACAACAGCTGTAGGTCAATAACAAATGTATAGTTGTATCTATAATAACCTGGTTCAAAATTAGCAGTTACGTCGCAATGAGAGAGACCTTAGCATTTTCGGAAGGTAGAAGTAAAAACGTGGTTAAGCTGATAACAACCGGTTTAATGCACGAGTGCGTGATTTATTATAACAATTTAATAAAACATAAAACAAGTAAAATAGTGGTTAAGTTGTATAAGAACCGGTTTAATGTCACGAGTGCGTGATTTATTATAACAATTTAATAAAACATAAAACAAGTAAAATAGTGGTTAAGTTGATAAGAACCGGTTTAATGCACGAGTGCGTGATTTATTATAACAATTTAATAAAACGTAAAACAGTAAAAATGTGATTAAATTGATAAGAACCGGTTTAATGCACGAGTGCGTGATTTATTA
>NW_013666514.1:29665-33529 GCF_000517525.1 Limulus polyphemus
CATTAGATAAATATTGACAGCATACATTCAATGAGGAGAACAAATGTACGATCCAAGAGGGATACATTAGATAAATATTGACAGCATACATTCAATGAGGAGAACAAATGTACGATCCAAGAGGGATACATTAGATAAATATTGACAGCATACATTCATTGAGGAGATCAAATGTACGATCCAAGAGGGATACATTAGATAAATATTGACAACATACATTCAATGAGATCAAATGTACGATCCATTAACCCTTAATTCAAACGTTTTTATGCTAATAATTTTGTTCACCTTTATTACTTAGCAACAATATAATGCTAAAAAGTTTGAGTAACTTAAGAGTTGTAAGCTTTATACGGTTTTAAATTACAGAATGAATTTCATTTTTATGCGGAATATTGTATAGAAAGTGTATAAAAACACACACACACATATATATAAAGCATTTTTATCAACTAAATTTTACTTTCATCAAAAGTCATTTTTGACGTTTCGAGAGCTTGACCAACAGGTGTCTTCTCTCAAGTAATTTACTCAAACATTCCACTGATACTTGTTAGTAGGTTTATTGAAAATAACCCACAGTTGTTAAGCAAATTCCTTATTGAAAATAATCCAAAGTAGTTAAGCTAACTGATTATTGAAAATAATCCAAAGTTGCTAAGCTAATTGATTATTGAAAATAACCCACAGTTGTTAAGCAAATTCATTATTGAAAATAATCCAAAGTTGTTAAGCTAATTCATTATTGAAAATAATCCAAAGTAGTTAAGCTAACTGATTATTGAAAATAATCCAAAGTTGCTAAGCTAACTGATTATTGAAAATAACCCACAGTTGTTAAGCTAATTCATTATTGAAAATAATCCAAAGTTGCTAAGCTGATTGATTATTGAAAATATTCCAAAGTTGCTAAGCTAATTGATTATTGAAAATAATCCAAAGTTGTTAAGCTAATTCATTATTGAAAATATTCCAAAGTTGCTAAGCTAATTCATTATTGAAAATAACCCAAAGTTGCTAAGCTAATTCATTAGTACTAGAAATAAACGACCTTATAACACCAACTTGTTGTTTATATCTAATTAGACACCCAACGTTTCGCTTTACAGCTTCTTCAGAAGCGTTCACTAAAACACAAACCGAAATTGACAGTACAAGGTTTAAATGGTTTTTTTCATTTTCCATTAGAAGCTTAGTACTGTCAGTTTCGGTTTGTGTTTTAGTGAACCTTCTTAAAGAAGCTGTAAAGCGAAACGTTCAGTGTCTAATTAAATAAAATAAGAACAACATTTTGGTGTTATAAGGTCGTTTATTTTTAGTATTAATATATCTTCTATACAAAAATATTTACTACAGAAATTAAATAATACGCTAATTCATTGTTTTTGACAATTCGGCCTAATTCACCTCAAACTAAGTCTATGGGTAAGATATCAGGTCATTATTTCCAATATCTCAGATCATTATTTTACTTCAAATAATTACTATACAGTTTAGGCTCGTTATCTTGTTGCATAACAAATCCCTGATCGATATTTCTTAAACCAGATGAGAAAACATGGCGCTGGTAGATGAGGTGATACGCTATTCTCATTTCACACATATCTCCAAATGAAATATTGCCAAGTTACTTCCAGACTACAATATTTCCACCACCGTTGCTGTTTCATACACTCACGAACCGATACATCAGCTGGACACAATAATTTTGAACTTCTTCGGTTAATCTGTCCAGAACACCTTTCCTATTGTTCACCAGTCCAATTTGTATGTTCTCTGTCCCATTTCAGTCATCTGAGTTTGAGAACACCTTTCCCATTGTTCACCAGTCTGATTTCAATGTTCTCTGTCCCATTTCAGTCATCTGAGTTTGAGAACACCTTTCCCATTGTTCACCAGTCTGATTTCTATGTTCTCTGTCCCATTTCAGTCAGCTGAGTTTGAGAACACCTTTCCCATTGTTCACCAGTCTAATTTCTATGTTCTCTGTCCCATTTCAGTCAGGTGAGTTTGAGAACACCTTTCCCATTGTTTACCAGTCCAATTTCTATGTTCTCTGTTCCATTTCAGTCATTTGAGTTTGTTCCGAGCTTGTAATAAGGGTTCATAGCCTGAAGTCATCCACACAGGTTGCTTTACATAGTCTACATTATGAGATAATGGATAATTATTTTTCTTTCTATTTTTTTATTTCCATTTCTCCTTGATATTGAGCAATCATTGAAAATCGCTGTCTGTACCTTTTTGTCAATAGTAGTTTAAAGCCAAGCGTGGCCAAATGGTTAGCGTGTGCCGGACTGTGAATCTGAGGCTCCGAGATTTGCGTCCCATTACCGCAATATGTGCTCCGCATGTGGGGAATTGTGAATACTGTTGGTTAAATTAGGGATGGTTAGTGCAGATAGCCCGTGGGTAAGTTTGCACAAATTCTCAAAACAATCAAGACAGACCAGTTTCAACATCAGATGTTCCCAAACTGATTAGACAGCCAATGATACAGGTACATTGCACAATGAACTAAAACAAACGTCCTGTGTGTGTTCAGTATATAATTGACAATAAGTTCAGTGGCTTTAAATATCCTGTATTAATTCAGCTTTTTCATACATGTCCAGATAACTCTTCCCATAGTGCTGGAGCTAGCAGGACTGCCTTGGAATGCAGCCCGGGGGATCCTCATCTATATGGCATAGCTCCCCTACTAAAGGGGGATAAAATGATCCTGGAAGGTTACCCAGCAATGATGAAACTCTGAGAGTAGGTTTTCGTTGGTCTCGATTCTCACATAAGATTTTGTGTTCGTTCCCTCTCGGGTTCCCAGGGACGCCATGTTAAAACTGTGTTTATACCACAATTCATAGGTGCTCAGATACCACTGGCAGGTATCTTAACAGGATTTTTTTTGGGGGAACGGAACTTGTGGAACTCGAGAAAAGAACACCGAGTATAATACATATAAAATAAATAATATATATATAAATAAGCTAATACTCACATTATGATTGATTGGATGTGTGATACTGTGAAAAAGAATTTGTATTTAAAGCCTTGCAAATTTATATATATAAACATCCTGCATTTTCCCTTTTCACGAGGTTCTACGTCAGTCTTACGAAATGAAATTATTAGTGCTATACACTTAGTATACTGGTTAGGCTTAAGCATAAATGTTCTGTATAGCGGTTAGGCTTAAACATAAATGTTCTGTATAGCGGTTGTTTCTCAGAAACCAGAGATAGTTGAAAATCACATCAAAGTATAACCATACGAAAGAACATGTATAGTAAGAGTTTGTGAAACTCGATTATTGTAAATTTATCACGTGCTTTACAAAAAATTGTAATGGCAGCTGATTATGAAGTGATAAAGACGACAGTAATGTGTAATAATTAACTTGATGAATTCTGAATAACGAAAAAAAAAAGGGTGTTTATTATTACAACATGCAAATCTAACTAAATTTTATCGTTCTTAACTTGATGCCAAAAATGTTTGAAATAAAATGGCTGACAAGCTCTGCATCATTTTATAGTGACCAAGAAAGAAGGAAACATGAAATTAAAATACACACATAAGTAAATGTATGCTGAACAGGACAATTATAGGATAGTCAGAATACTGTGGCCATTACAAATTTATAGAGTAAAAGCACTGCTATAAAATAATGCCACTCACCCCTTCAATTATGCAAATCATAGAGTTTATGATCAGTTATGCAATCTGACATGCAAATACACTGGTATTAGATAAGCATTAACAGATATACTCACCTCTACATCCTGTGGAATGGTACCATTTATGTTATACATTATAGAAATCATATCCTACAATTCTTTCTGTTGCCATATGCTGGTTTGTTTGTTT
>NW_013666514.1:34529-50535 GCF_000517525.1 Limulus polyphemus
GACTAAAGGGAAGGCAGCTAGTCATCACCACCCACAGGCAACTCTTGGGCTACTCTTTTACCAACGAATAGTGGGATTGACCGTCACATTATAATGCCCCCCACGGCTGAAAGGGCAAGCATGTTTGATGGGACGGGGATTCAAACCCGCGACCCGCAGATTGCGAGTTGAGCACCCTAACTTCCTGGCCATGCTGGCCCACATATGCTTGTGCCGCTGGCCTTTGACTTCAGTCTAATGGATAATAATGGCCATCCAACTGTACTAAAGTAAATGCATTCCTTGACTTATTTATTATTATTATTATTACTGATTTAAGTAGCCTGCATGTTTATCACACTTTAATATCATTCTGCATATGTACTGCATCTTTGGGAATGACTTCAGGCACCAAAAAGATAATTTTTTCAGAGGTGTGGTTAGCCTCAAGATATCATCATCACTCTAACGCAAGTATGCACCACTTGTACCAGGCTGCCCTTGCTTTTTGTGGCAATTCCACTGCATAATAAAGTGAAATATCAGGAACTGTGAAGATGTGAAGTACCTCTACTATGTCATGAAATATCAGGAACTGTGAAGATGTGAAGTACCTCTTCTATGTCATGAAATGTCAGGAACTGTGAAGATGTGAAGTACCTCTACTATGTCATTCACAAGCATAGTTGATATCACATGATAAGATGCCCGACTTGCACAAAAATGAAATGAGGGGAGTGATAGACAATATTTTATAAAATTAATTATGCTCTGTCATCGCTAAAATATTTTACATTCCTAATATTCAATATTTTGTATAGCACAGACACACACACACACACCTAATCATTTACATACAACCTGAAATTCACCCTCCAAAAATTACTTTCATAATTATTAATTTACTGTTATCAGGTACAGTTATTTACATTTTCTGCACGAGCAGTATTTCTAGTTTTTATGTTTAATGTCATTTTTAGTTAACTTATATTTAACTCTTTTATTAGGTGTCAAATTTCAGTCAAAAAAAATTTGACATAGAACTTCAAATTCCATTCATCTGGTCAACATTTGATTCTACATAAGATACAGATGTTGACCATCTACCCTTTAAACTCATGTTATAAAAAAATGTTTTATTTTAAAAATATAAAACAGTTAATTTTTATACAAACTGCCAACACTATAATTACTGAATGTTCTCTTTTGAAAAATAATGCATTCCTTTTAACAAGGCATACAATGGCTAGCAATATGAGATATTGAGTGGTTTTTAAGAAGATCATGACGTGACGGACACGTTTTTATTGGCTTGTTTTTTGACGAGTCTTTACGAGGCTGAGAAATGGGCAGAACACGGGTGAAAAAAATCATGCACAGCTTTGAAAAACAATTGATTAACACAAACTAAGGTTCTTTTTTACATAAATATAACAAAATATGTAATCACAGAACAAACACTTCATCCATCAACCGATGACTTGCCTTTGAAAAACAATTGATTAACACAAACTAAGGTTCTTTTTTACATAAATATAACAAAATATGTAATCACAGAACAAACACTTCATCCATCAACCGATGACTTGCCTGCTGGCCCAACAAGCTAAACTGGTGAGAGCATTTATTTCGTTCGGCGTACATTCCAAGTTCGTGGTAAAATTGTGCCTGAAACATCAAAAGAAACGACAATAATGCAGAAAACATTTTTAGATTAATAAAAAGAAAAAGTAATTAAAATATTTTGTGATGAAAATCGATAATCAAACTCTCCTTTCACCTCCTTTAAATATTTTGAGCAGGTCTATAAACCTCACAAACTATCTCTTGGTGTTTTTTTTTAGGATTTTCCTTTGTTTCATTATGATAATAACTAGCTGGAGAACCTGTCCTTTGGATGGGTGAAATAAAATTCGTTTGTACAAAGGATAGGAAATTGTGCTTCTACTTTTTTTTTCTTGACATAATAAACATTAAAAGTGCAATACAAATACATAAAGGTACCAATACTGAAAAGAAAGTCATACTTTTTTCAAGAATTCTAACAATATTGGTTAGATAGTTCATTCTAATGCTAAGGGACATAGATATGAAAAGAGATGGGAGGGAGTCCACCGCCATCCCACTTCTTATGATCTTCCTCATGTCATCCTGTATCACTGTGTCAAGTTTGGTGCTGATTGATCAAGAAATGTGGAAATGTATAAGGAACACACACACACATATTGACATTTATCTATATAGAAGATGGGGGGGTCAAATCCCCACCCCCTTCATGACCTTCCTCATGTCATTCTATATGACTGTGTCAAGTTTGGTGCTGATTGATCAAGATATGTGGAAATGTATAAGGAACACACACACACATATATAATTATTGACATTTATTTATATAGATACAAAAAAGTACTACCTTCTGGTTACTATATATCAATAAGAAAAGTCTAATATTCCTTACCAAAGTCAAGTTCAGGATTTTGTGATTAAAGTCATGTATTTTGGTTACTTTTTTGATTGACTTCCTACAGAAATTTTGAACTGTTTATAAATTCTAAGAACCCATGAGTGAAAGCAGCAAAAAATATATAGTGATAGTAACCAAACTACATCTGTCATATCCATTGCCAACAATGCCTTTTACTCAAACAAAGCTCATCATGCTGGCTGGGATACAAAAGACAGAGTAGTGATCTAGGTAGTTATTATAAACGTTATTTACAAGAATTAATAACACAACATTATATAATATTACAAATTATTCATTAGTTATTAATTTTATTAATTTATTAGTTATCAGAAGTATGAGGTTAAGCATTAGTAAACCTTTTTCTGGAAATATAAGTTATAAAAATAAAAATACTTCTATCAGAAATACTTACCTATGAGAACACCACGTAATAAATTCTTTTTTTTTATAGAAAAACAACGATAAGGCCGTTAACAGATTTTATAATAGACATGATTAATAAAACTGTACTGGTAAAAATAAAAGGAATTTTTTAGTTGGAAGTAATAAAAAAATGGATTAAACTTTGGAGCTATAACATCACTGGTGATTCAATTAAATGTTAATGCTTGTTTGTTGGAAGCTACGCACAAAGCTACACAATGGGCTATCTACGCTCTGCCCACCACAGATATCAAAACCTTGTTTCTAGCATTGTATGTCCACAGACATACCACTGTGCTCCTGGGGGGCCAATTAAATGTTAAATAATAGCATTATTGATTTAAAGTATTATATAATATATGCAATCACTATACTTTTGAAAGAAGAATTCCATGTAATGCTTTAATGATCTATTTAATTACAATCTACCAACATAGTTCTTCTATGAAAAACAAAATGAGGCAAAATTAAAAGAGAGGTTCTTCTTAGTTTGTAATATATTCTTAGGATTTTATTTAAACAACAAACATACAGAGTGTAAAATCTTTCATTTCATAGCTTGCATCTAGTTTAACATTCTGCCTTACCTGCCAGTAAAGAGCATCTTTAACTCGATGATGAGCCAGTAACTGCTGGAATAAAACAACTGCAGTGCCTACCATCTCTACTCCTTTACGAAGAGCTGGATCACAGATTCAAAAAAGTTGATGTTATATAAGCAGTGTGTTGTAACTTTCAAACAGTAGCTAAAACAAGACACCTTACTAGTTTACCTACTTAGAATTTAAACTAGATGTTTTATGCCTTTTACATCAAATTCCTAAAAACTCTATAAAAATAAATGTGTACAAATATCAGAGAAAAGATCTTTCATCTACTAGACATGGAATATGTCATTCACTTGGCATGATAAAATTTGTTTTTGCATCTGGCTTTTCAACATGAAATAGTAAAAAACTCTAGCTTTTCAACAAGAAATAGTAAAAAAAATCTAGCTTTTCAAGATGAAATGGTAAAAAAGTATAACTTTTCAACATGAAATGGTAAAAAAATGTAGCTTTTCAACAAGAAATGGTAAAAAAAATTTAGCTTTTCTATATGAAATGGTAAAAAATCTAGCTTTTCAACATGAAAGTGTGCAGAAAAAAAAAGTCATTTTCTTCCTCACTTTATTGCAGATGTAATAACATATTACATCTAATGTAATAACATATTTATTTATAAATTCCTTATATTTTATCAAAAGAAAAGGTTAGAATTGGCAATGATACTTAAGATGTAGATTTGGACTTTTATAAAATCAGGATCACAGACCTTTGTGATAGGATTCTTGTCCTTCATCCAACTTAGCAGCAGCAATCACTGACTTAGCATACAATAGATGTGTTCTTGCCTTGTCGTACAAAGAGCCGTGGGAGAGAATCGTCAAAAAAACCGAATCAACGAGTTGGAGAGCCTGATAGGGTAACTTCAGCAGAAACTATGAAAAATAAATTACAGTAATAAATTACTCTTTCCTACTTTGGAAGAAATTAGTATGTCAAAGTGCACTCCGAGTGTAATTACCTTCGGTCGTATCACGAGACTATTCACAAAACAAAATATCTCTTTATTATAGATAAAACTGGTTTAACAATTTTCACTCAGCACATGAACATTTGGAACTTAAAAACATAACATATTCAGTTTGTTAAAAAAACTGGGATTAACTTACTCTTTCTTTTTTTAGTTTTGCTAAGTTAACAATAAAGCAGCTATTGATATTACAAAAAATATATGTTTTTATAATGCATAATCAGTGGGTGATAACAGCTTATAAATCTAGCTAACCTAATACTAATACAACAAACAGGAACAGTACACATTGCTTAGATCTACTTTTTCTTAATTTATTGGAAATATAAAATTTGAAATAAGTTCAAATTATTTTCTTTTTTGAATTTATGGAACACTTTATAGAAATCACACTTATTATCTGAGTTATAAAAACCGAACAAAAAATGTATCTCTAACTAATAACATTCTATTTTGCTGATTATCCCTAGCAGCATAAGAGACATAATTTGAATGCAATACAAAGATAATATCATTTAGATTGAAAACGAATACTAGACCACTGATATTTGAAGTTTAGTTCTTCGAGGAGACAGCAACTACAATGTACTAAATAACTCACCTGGGCTGCGGCTAGATATAGCACCGTAATAGCTTCAAGATAGGCATAATGGTTTTCTTTACAGATTGCCAAACTTCTAGTTAAACAAGAGATAGCCACAGATACATTTGGTGACTGGAGGTAAAGCTCTGATTCGAGGAGGAGGACTCTATCAGGTAAGATACGTCAAGAACGATTTATTAATCTTAATTTA
The DNA here is from genome assembly GCF_000517525.1 of Limulus polyphemus. Lineage (NCBI taxonomy): Eukaryota > Metazoa > Arthropoda > Merostomata > Xiphosura > Limulidae > Limulus > Limulus polyphemus. The sequence goes on from NW_013666514.1 coordinate 39,768, forward strand.
TCAAGTTTAACTGCAAATTATAAAATATTTACTACCAGGCACGAGACCAACCTCTTATGGTAAACAAAATCATTAACAGGAAAACTAATTTAAGTAATACAGAATTAAAAAAGTCACTTATTGAGTCTTTGTTTGTTTGTTTTCAATTTTGCACGAAGCTGCTCGAGGGCCATCCCTAATTTTCGAGTGACAGACTAGAGGGAAGACAGCTAGTCTACACCACTCATTACCAACTCTTGGCCTGTTCTTGACCAACAAATAGTGGGACTGACTGTCACATTATACTGCCCCCATGGCTGAAAGGATCATATATATAGATCATATATTTAAACATGAAAAAGAAGTACTTGAAACTAATACAAATACTTAGAAATAAGATTCAAATCTAATAGGAAACTTCAGATACATTTGTCATTAGATATGACAATAATATCATTTTTTAGGCAAATGCACTATGATAAGTAAAGTTAATACTGAAAACTTCCAAAAGGTACATTAGTGTTATAATTGTCTTGAAATGTAAGAAAATCCTAAAGAGTTACCAAAAATCAACAAACATGGTTAGTCTAAAATAAAAAAGTTTTTGTTTTAATTTGGAAACACAAGTACAATTTTTAAATATGAAGATCTTATAAAAACTAAAAACTCACCTTTGAAAGTTAATTTTAAGAGTGTCTACATGAACTACTTGGATTTCAGTTTATTACAACACAAGTGTCTACATGAACTACCTGGATTTCAGTTTATTACAACACAAGTGTCTGCCATGAACTACTTGGATTTCAGTTTATTAAAACACAAGTGTCCATATGAACTACTTGGATTTCAGTTGATTACAACACAAGTGTCTACATGAACTACCTGGATTTCAGTTTATTACCACACAAGTGTCTACATGAACTACCTGGATTTCAGTTTATTACAATACAAGTGTCTACATGAACTACCTGGATTTCAGTTTATTACAAGACAAGTGTCTACATGAACTACTTGGATTTCAGTTTATTACAATACAAGTGTCTACATGAACTACCTGGATTTCAGTTTATTACAAGACAAGTGTCTACATGAACTACTTGGATTTCAGTTTATTACAATACAAGTGTCCACTGAATTATTGGTAGGTAAGCCTGGGATCTGTGCTGTTTAAAAAAAAGAAAGAATATACTTTCTTATCTCAATAAATACAAAAAATCAACTAATTTAGAACTCTGAAAGAAGAACAGGTTTACCTAACATGAAAGAAGGCCAAACTCTCTGTTTCCTGTTCACAGTCAGATATCAGAGCCTGAATAAGGCTGTGGGCAGATGCTTTGACTCCTTGATGTAGCAGAAGTTGAGCTCGTCTTTAAAAAATATCAAGTTTATTAAAGTACACATAACAAATACATACCTGGTAATGAAAGTACACAATCAAATCTAAAAATTTAACAAAACCAGGAGAAAATACAATTTAAAAGAATTTTAGAGTATTATCAAATTACAAATCTATAAATGGTTCAAAAGATTATAATATCAAATTAATTTCTAAACAATACAGAATACAATAACACACGTACAGTTATCAGTGCTTGAATAATTAGTAAAATCATAACAATACTGGATTATCAATACGTTATGAAATGTTCGCATCTTCATCCTGTTTAATATAATTTTTTTCACAGCAGAACGTTCCCCTAAAAGATATCAACTTGATCTTCAATTGTGCAGCTAAAATAGTAGCCTCTACACAGTACACGTTAGGACCTTGACCAATGCTGTAGACCTTGACCAACAGAGCATACAAGAAGGATTCATTTTATATAATTAGTGTAAGCAGTAACTTCCAATTTCAAAGACTTTACTGTAGGACTTCTGCAGAATATACTTTCACTGGTGGATATGGAAAAAACTGCGTGTAAAAATACTAATTCAATTACAAGAACTTTGATAAATAATAAAATATATAACATTCACTTGAATCAATGTTTCAACTGGTTCAACACTAAAACACCCACATTTGATAACACAAAAAATGTACCACAACACTCACCTGAATCAGCTTTCCAATGAAACACCCACACTTACTAACTCAAAAATTGTGCTACAATATCTACTTGAAACAGCCATTAAACTGATTAATCACTGAAAAACACCCACACTTGCTAATTCAAAAAAATATGCCACAACATTTACTTGAACCAGCCTTTCTACTGATTAATCACTGAAAAACACCCACACTTGCTAACTCAAAAATTGTGCTACAATATCTACTTGAACCAGCCATTCAACTGATTAATCACTGAAAAACACCCACACTTGCTAACCCAAAAATTGTGCTGCAACACTCACCTGAATCGGCCTTCTAACTGGTTTAGCACTGAAACACCCACACCAGCTTTCTCTGCCACTTGCCATTCACCTTGAAGCAGAGCTTTCTCAAAGGCAATGGAAACTTCACACAATTTCCAAATATGTGAATGTTCAGAGTATGAGGGGAATAAGTCTTTGGCTAAGGCAAGAATCTCATCTGCTTCCAAATAGTGACCCTATAATTATCATTACAGATACATGAAAAGTTTAAATGAAAAATAAAACTGTTTTATGCATTAAAAGTTTTAGATCACGAAAAAAAAGAGCATTTTCTTTTATTTAAAAAGGTTTTATTAATGCAAGTTCAATGTACTAGTACAAAAGTAACATATTTCTAACCAAACTATGAAATAAAAGTCAAGATTTATCTACAAGTAAAACATTTGAAACCCATTTTATTATTTCCTAAATTGACAAATGAAAACTTTAACCATAGACACCTTCCCCATCAGCCGAGTCAGAAAAAGTTAATCAATTAACAGACACCTTCCCCATCAGCCGAGTCAGAAAATGTTAGTTAATCAATTAACAGACACCTTCCCCATCAGCCGAGTCAGAAAATGTTAGTTAATCAATTAACAGACACCTTCCTCATCAGCCGAGTCAGAAAATGTTAGTTAATCAATTAACAGACACCTTCCCCATCAGCCGAGTCAGAAAAGGTTAGTTAATCAATTAACAGACACCTTCCCATCAGCTGAGTCAACAGAGAATTCAATTCACCAATCAAATGTAATATTTGCATTTTTTCTTTCATTTAAATTTTTTATATGACTCATAATTTATTGTGGTATTCAGATAAACTGATATCAATCCAAATAGTTGCAAGAATTTACAAAATACAAATTCTGAAAATGTTATACAAAGAATAATCCTGAACATGAATGGCAGAGGAAGTATAAATGACACAAAATTATTATTCACACAGTACATGGTGAGTGTTTCCCATTGGCTGCCTAGCTTCCAATTTTGGTTTGAAGACTAACTAGCAGCAGGGGTAGAGAGGAGAATTTGAAAGCATGCTCACATAGGAGGAGGACAGGAATCAAGATATATGGATTAAATGAGAGAAGCATGTGGATACCCCCACTATTAATCCATATGAGAGTCCTAGTTCAGTACCTCACAATCTTTAAATTATATATGTCAATATCCATTCTAAATAAACATATTCAAAGGATATAAACACCCAACTCATGATAACTTGTACAAGTCTCTGTACCATCCCTTGAATTCCATAACAATGACACAGGGACAAACAAGACTGTAGAACATGCATTGTAATATGTAACTTTTATAAAAGGAAGAGGCTTAGTGGAAATTTATAACCTTCTAACGTCCAGTTAAAAAGAATAATGATAACAAAATTCAGAACACCTGCAGGACAATTAAGAAAAATTCCATGAATACATAATTAAAGATATATTCTATACCAGTTATGGAAAGGTGATATTATTCTGGACCCTATAACTAGCTAATTCATGAATCCACAAGCAATTTGATACACAGGCAATGTAGATAAATATGTTTGATAAACTATAGATCCTATTGGTACTTCTAAACTTTCTAAAATAATATAATATTATATCCATCTAGTTAGATACAGATATTTAAACTGTGATAATTAGATTCATCTGAGGAAGACAAAGAAACATACCTGAAGAGCAAAGTCCCAGGCAAGGTTTCTGAGAGCTAAACAGTAGCCTTCACCTATTTGGTATATCCCTCCTCTTACAGGATCTGTGGTGTTTAGGTTTAACAACAGCTGACTACTGAGGTTGGCCATACAGCTATAAATCAACAGATTAGTTCACTTCAAAAGTACAGTATTTGCATAATACTTAGTCCTGCAGTGGTGGCTTGAGAAAAATTCAATATACAATTTAAAAAGACATCTAATTAATATATATCAAATGAACCTAATGTTTCAATCATGAGAGATATTTGACCATACATAGATCTGTATTTTTTTTTGCTCAAAATACCTGAATGAACTAACGTAAAAAGGAATAATGCTACAATTAAGATTGAAGACTATTTCAAATGGAACCAGAGTAATGGGTCGATACCTCTTAAAGAATTAAGAGAAAAACATAATTTACAAGTCTTTCTGTGAGAGTTGTAAATTAAGAATTTCAGGTGGAATAATGCTACAATTAAGATTGAAGACTATTTCAAATGGAACCAGAGTAATGGGTTGATACCTCTTAAAGAATTAAGAGAAAAACATAATTTACAAGTCTCTCTGTGAGAGTTGTAAATTAAGAATTTCAGGTTTGAAGCCCAATTAGTTCCCATGACATTTAAGGTCAAGTCTAGCCTGTTAGCTGAAAATGAAAAAAAAATCAGACAATTTTAATTTCATAGATATGATTAATGACTTGCGTTAAAGCTAAGGGTACCGAAATTCCAAATTCACATTTCATTCTGACAAAATGACATGTATTTTCATATTTTTGGAATTTGAGGAAATGAAATCCATAACCCGTTCCACAATGTTGGGTTGAACGAAACATCCACATGAAAAACATTTGTTTATGTGCACAAAATGTGTTTTACTAGCATTTTTAGGTTTCTCATACTTAAAGTACAGTTTTTACAGAATTCAGGTGTTCAAGTTAAATTCCAGTCATTTAGTTTAATTCCTAATTCTACATACTAATGCTGTTGGAAAATGAGATTTACCAAGGGCAACTAAACCCCAGTTAACTGGTTCATCTGACTCGCGTGTCTTCTCCCTTCTTCACTTGTTCTCATATTAAAAGTCCATACACTAAACCTTACAATTTCTCATTATACCAAGGTGGTTTAATGCACTTGTTAAATTTTTGTTTTTTTCATTTTTAAATATTTTCTAACTTTACAAGCCATATTAGAACTGAATAACTTCTAAGTACAAGTTTCATATATAATATATAAATATATAATTACAAAAAACATTTTTGATCATAAAGCAATGTCAAAAACAATTTTCCCATGATTTTTATATTTATTTGTTCTAATATAGAAACATATGAAGTGATAATTATCAAAAAACATCGAGGTTGCCTACCTGTTTCCATACAGTGTCCATAATGCTGCCCTTTGAGAGTAGGCAGTGCCCAGTAATTCAGTCATGGAGTGTTGACAATTCAGAATGTCACTTTTCATCATGAGCTCAAACACACTATAAAACAGGTACTGTTTGTATACAGACAGTTCAAAACAGAGTTGTACCTAAATATATCTATGATAAAGGAGATTATATGAAATATTCTATTTTTTTTTTCTTTAAACATTATCCTTGGAACATGATTCCATAAAGAGTGAAGTCACAAATTGTTGCTAAGTTTAAAGATCACGATGGTATAGTGTTGCTTGCTTTGTGCAATTCCAAACATGAACAGAAATAAAACGTCAAACACCAGTGATTTTTACAACTGACATAACCTACACATGGAGACACTTATATATATAAAAGCAAATTGAGAATTTAAATACTACAGGTATTGATAACATGTTGAACATACTGCTTTGAAATAGTTAACTGCAGAAACTGGTACTTTTTTTTTTAATAAAAAGTTAATTCTTTAAAAATTGTTTTTCATTTTTACCATATTTGTTTTTATTTAAAAATATGTAATCTGATAGTATTTTTTAAACCAAGTTTTTACAAATCAAAACAATACTTTTATATAAAAATAACTTGTACTTACAAGGAGGGAGTTGCTGCTTTAAAGCATTTTAGCTGTGCAAGAGCCTTCACACTCAAAGATGATAAATACTGTATAACATGAAAAATAAATCAAATATTATCTAAGAGTTTTGGCTTCAAACACACATCGTGTTTTAAGTAATTCAATGATTTTATAGCAAACTTTTGTTACTCAAACACTTGTGCTTTTTACCATCTGGTAATATTCATTGTCAACTGCCATACTTAGGAAGTCTTTGCTCTCTCTCTCTCTCTCTCTCTATATATATATATATATATGGTAGATGACAATAAAACTAACAACGTAGTTTTCGGAAATTTACACTACATTTGAAAACTTATTAAAATTACAAAGAAGTTTGAAAGAAACACAATGCAACTATTGTGTAAGAAGCTAGAAATGTAACAACTTTATGGAAGATGTTGGAAAGACACTGAAACTATTAAAAGCGAAGTTAGAAATGTAAGTCAACTAATGAGAGAAATGTAGTCTGAGTTGGTAAAAAGTGCCTTACTAGAAAGCACTAGTGTATTAACCTTAGATCTAAGTTGGTGAGGACTTGGCTGGTGAAGAGAGATGTCTCAGGTTTGACCCTGGCTTAAGGAAATGCAAAAAACTCTTGATTACTATATAAAAATGGTAACCAATTAATGGTTATCTCATGTTCCTGAGATAAAGCCTGAAGACGTGCCTTATTTAAAGAGGAAAAGAATGTGGCAGTTTGAGTTTAATAAGTGATAGAGAGCTCTAGCTCAGTTGATAGAACATTTGTTCATAGTATGAGTAGTTCAATGTTCAATTCTGCTTGTCAGAAATGCAGAAACTGGATTGTAACAAGTCAGAAACATGTTGTTTCTACTGAAAGTCTGAAACATACTGCAACTATTTGAAAGACAGAAATATATTGCAACTAAAGAAACTCAAAAATATATTGCACCTGTTGAAAGAAATCAGAAGCATATTGGAACTACTGAAAAAAGTCAAAAATATACTGCATCTACTGGAAGGTATCGGAAATATACAGAAAGCCAGAAATAGTGTAACTACAGAAAGTCAGAAATAATGTAACTACAGAAAGTGAGAAATATAGTGTAACTACAGAAAGAAGCAAAAAAAAAATTGTGAAAATACCGAGATAATAAAAACATTATGCAAATAATAAAAGATTTTTGTTTTTTTTAGAACAGAGCCATATAATAGGCCATCTGTATTCTGTACAACCCCAGATTTTAACAGTGAACTTACTGCCAATCAACTGGGAACAATGATGAAAGAAGTCAAAAACTTACTGCAGCTGTTGGAAAAAGTCAGACCAAAAATATAATTATTTGAGGAAGTTAGAATCATTATACAACCACTGTTAGTTTTATACGTGCATAACTAACTTATAAGATTGGAGTTTGGTAACAATTTTACTTAACAGTGTTCTACTACAGTGAGTAATTTTCTTTATAATTTGCTCTCCACACTTTACTACAGCTAAAATGTGTAACAGTAGTTTTTTTAAATTGAATAAAAAGTAAATTTTCATTATTTAAATAATTAAGTCACTGATCAGGAAATATTAAAAAATATATGAAACATTTCAACAAGAAAATTACTTTTGGAAAGAAATACATTTGTTTGTTTTGTAGTTAAGCACAAAGCTAGAGAATGGACTGTCTATGCTCTGCTCATCGTAGGTATCGAAACCAGATTTTTAGCATTATAAGTCTACTAACGTACCACTGAACCACTAGTGGACCAAAGAAGTATTAAAAATTAAATAAATTTTTGATTCACAGACTGGAAAAAAAAGTAATATATATATGAAGAAGTCTTCTAAACTCTAGCAAACATGTTGTCTTTTAACATAGGATGAAATGTCAAAACTTTGGTGTAAGGACTTTCATTGATTGTAGCTTAAATTGTTGAACCAAATGTATTGTATAAAGATTTTCATTGGTTGTAGTTTAAAGTGTTGAACCAAATGTATGATGATATTATTAAAAAAATCAATTATTGTCAAGTGCTCTACTGGAATATATACAAGTAATAACTACATGAATGCAAATGGAAAATGAAACAGTGAAATGTGAATTATGGCTTACAGAAAGTATCTTCAAAGATTATCTTTTTTTTTTTGTCAAATATTACATCTAAACATTTAGTCAAAGCTGTATCACACAATTACTGTAAAAAATTTGTTCTCACCCACAAGTTTAACTCTCAAACATGACATCTAAACATTTAATCAAAGCTGTATCACATAGTTACTGTAGAAATTTGTTCTCACCCACAGGTTTAACTCTCAAACATGACATCTAAACATTTAATCAAAGCTGTATCACATAGTTACTGTAGAAATTTGTTCTCACCCACAGGTTTAACTCTCCCGACTTTGAAATGGACTTTTCAATAAGTGGTTCTGCATTTTCTGGTGACAAACGATATAACCAACACTGTATACAGACAGACACAAAAAATATCAACATTTGAAACATTATTACTAACCTACTACAAATGTTTTAATACATATTTATATTGATGCAGACATAATAAAAACTACTATTTGTCTGAGTTGACTGTAAAATGAACAGAAACTATCTATTAGAGAAACACTAAAAGAAAAATACTGGTGACTATGTTTCTAGAAACGTTTTTCTAACAGGCAGTTGCCGCCCAATTCACAGTCAACTCCATATGAATACTCTACCTATACAATCTATAAAATAAAACTATTTTTTTTATAAATATTAGTTTACTGCTTTGGCCATTTGAACCTGGATCTTGCACTTTATTTTTTCCAGATCAGTACATAGAAGAGTTTTTAATAATAATAATTACTACTAGAACATGTTTTGAACAATTTGGAGGTTTAAAGTTTTCCTTCAGCATTACACATGATTTTAATCGCTATCTTTTATATCTTTTGACATATGTCACCAAAAGTTTTAAAATTAAAACATCTAGATTTTAGATGTGTGTAGAGTAGGATGATACATTTACTATATCATGTAGTAACTGGCCATTTTCATGAATTTAAAATTCTCAACATTTTGTAATAGTTAAAAAAATAAAAATAATTATTGACCTGAAATCTTCTGATGGAAATCTTTCTCATTTAAGAGGGTTGTTAGCCTTCAATTACAAATGTTTACTGCTAGAACAAAACACACCGATTGTTTGTTTGTAATTAAGCACAAAGCTACACAATGGGCTATCTGTGCTCTGCCAAACATGGGTACCAAAACCCGGATTCTAGCGTTGTAAGTCCGCAAACATACCACTGTGCTTCTGGGGGGGCCAAAACACACTGATCGATGAAAAGTCAACCTAATCAAAGATCCAATTACTTTCTCTTCCTTTGTATTATTGCATCATAACTTGAAATAACACGGATGAAGACGTGATAAGATAAAGAATCTAATAACAAACTTGAAAATGTTTAGGAAAAAACATTTCAAAATTTAATTCTGAAATGCTTTTTTTGAAATAAAAACTAAAAAATGTCTCGAGTATAAGACACTGTTTAATCATTAACCAGGATTACAGGGCTTACTTTAGAATGATAAATAAACGTACTAAATATGTTTAAAGGTATTATAATGCAAATGGTAACTCAGTGCTTCAAGGAAACTAACATCTCTAAAACCAAACAATGCTGATTATCCTACATATTCTATAATACAACCTATGAACATTAATCTTTAATGTTACAATATAACGACTTTGATGTTGTATGCTGTAAATTTTTAATTAATTACTTTTCAAAAAAGTTATTGAAAATTTCTCTCTGTATAGGAATCATTTCTTGAATAAATTTTTTCTCTGAGTGTCTCCTGTATAATCTAGGAAGCTTTTCAACTATTAAATTTTTAAGTGTAAACATAGTAATTCTGATCTTAAAATATTTGAAGTTGAAGATATTCAAGAAACAAGAAACCTGAACTATTTTTAAGAATGGTGAACCTTGATGTTCCAAAATCAGAACCTTGACCAAATGTATTGTTATTATTTTTTGTTAGTATTTGTAATAATGATAATTCAACCATTTTACCATGGATAGGCTACTTACATACTTATAAAGTAACACCTCAAATTATTTTGTCAAGGAAGAAATGTGAATATCAATTTCTGAGAAACTGAACAAAAAAAACCTTTTCTTTAGAAAAGATCTCCTAATTCTTCATTAAAGATCTCAATTACTGTTCTTGTTTTCTGAGCAACAAACATTTTAGAAACATTAAAATAACTGCACATATTTACAAATTAGATTTTGAAAAAGCACATCTGCATATTTTGGTTAAAAATCAACAAATAAAGCATCTACTATGAAAATTAGAAGTGTTTCTATAGGGGTTTACACTTACTAAAGAATGCTGGAGACAAATAGTGTCATTAGCTTCCTGTGCCATTGTTATTGCTTCTTTCAGGGCAGCCACAGCTTCTTGTCTATAACAAATACATGAACTTCATTATTTGTAAATACCATAATACATGTGTTTGTATATATATATATATCCTCCATTGTAAATACCACAATACATGTGTGTATGTGTATATATATACATATATCATCCTTTGTAAATACCACAATACACGTGTGTGTATGTGTGTATATATATACATATATCCTCCTTCGTAAATACCACAATACATGTGTGTGTGTGTGTGTGTGTGTGTGTATACATATATCCTCCTTTGTAAACACCACAATACATGTGTGTGTGTGTATATAT
>NW_013666514.1:51251-55816 GCF_000517525.1 Limulus polyphemus
TATATACATATATCCTCCTTTGTAAATACCACAATGTGTGTGTGTGTATATATACATATATCCTCCTTTGTAAATACCACAATACATGTGTGTGTGTGTGTGTGTGTGTGTGTATACATATATCCTCCTTTGTAAACACCACAATACATGTGTGTGTGTGTATATATACATATATCCTCCTTTGTAAATACCACAATACATGTGTATGCTTGTGTGTATATATATATCCTCCTTCTAGAAATTTTTCTTAGCATTTATTCAGCAAAAGCATAAAAATGACTTCAAGCAATATTACAACATGCGCAAAATTCATGCTGTTTCTCACAATGTTTCTCTGTTTATTTTTATGTTTGTTTGTTTTTTTTTAATTAAGCACAAAGCTACACAATGGGCTATCTGTGCTCTGCCCACCACGGGTATCGACACCCGGATTCTAGTGTTGTAAGTCCGCAGACATACCGCTGTGCCACTGGGGGGGCTTTTTTTTTGTTTTTTAATGAAAAACGTGTAACGCTTGTTATTTCATTATATCTAACTAACAGCTGAGAAAATATGTAAACAATTTTTAATATCCTTCTAAGCTTACAGTTTATTTTAATAAACATATTTTTAAGCAAAAATTTATACATACCACACTACACTGCATACAAATAAACCTACTTTTGTAAATAGATTAATACAAGTATTATATTTATTATACTGCTTACCAGCTGAACCGACTGCTACCATCTGGGCTTCAAAAAATGTCTTATTTCCTATCACTTAGAGAAAGTATAAAATATAACTAAAATAACAGGTGCTGTTCTTCCACAGATTAGTATCATAACAGTTAACTACACGATGCTTAACTTACACAACCTTACTTAACCATTTACTTCAGGAGGTGTAAGTGTTTAGTAACAAAAATTCTAACCAGAAATCATCTGTGGAGAACGAAATCCTATTGCTGTCATATAGCACCCAACTTGTACTTGCCAGGTTTATAACAATGATGCATTAACAAAGTAAAGCTACTTATCTTTCAACATTGGTAATGCTATCTTCGATTAATATTATTTAAATGTAAACAAATTTTTTTGTTTTACGTAGTCATATAACTAACCCTTAAATGCCTGGTGAATTGATTTGATGCAGCCATTATATGGTTTGTTTCACTGTATTTCATAACAAAAAAAATTATATATTTGATAAAATATATTTTAAACTTGAGATGAATTTTATACACAAATTATGTATTTAGTAAAGTGGAGATTTTCAGCTTTACAAATTTGAAAAGATTTCTTTGTGAAATTTTTTCACTTCAATTACTGATTTTTTACATCTTCCTATGTTCCTGTATAGCTATCCAATACTTTTTTATTCTATAAAACTGTAAATTTTGTCTTTATTTTGATTTGAAAAACATTATGTGCAGTTTAAGTTTACAATCACTGCTGTACAATAAAAATAACTTTATTTTACTAAAATTAAAAGTAAAGTCTTTTTTTCATTATGATGAGTCAGAAGGCTTAACACATTTAATATGTTTTAAACCTGTTTTATATTAATTAATTTCTTTTGACATTTCATTTCAATTCTTTTCTTTATCCACTTAACCAGCTGTTTCGACCAATAAGGATGAATGTAAACACAAAGCCTTGTTAGCAAAATGTAACTCATTATTGTCAAGTGTAAAATGACCTAAACTACACCTAACAATAATCAAGTTGATGTTAATCCAGAAAAAATACTTACTACACTGCAAAACTATAATTCAAGTATAAAACGATAAATCAAGCTTTGTGTAAGCTTTAAAAAAATTAGGCCTATATTTATGATGGAACTTGTTTACAAGCATGTTTTTTTTTTACCAATATATCAATCAAAAACTAAGTTTTATCACTTTGTTTCTATTTCTACCCAAGTTTCAACTGAACCAGAAGCTATATTGGTGCCTAAAGTTGAAAAGAACAACAACAAAAAAAAAAAGAAGACCTTTCATCATGTGTTTAGATTACTAACCTATTACTTCTCAAACTTAAGGTAAAGATAATTTACATAACACCATAAAAAAAGTATAGGTACTTTACTGGGTGAAGTGAACCTGTGCTTGAAAAAGAAAAATCTACATGTAAACGTAAAAAACAAAAATTTGAGTGTCGATGAATAAATGCTTTCTGATGGAACAATGGAACGCAACGCATCCAAAAAAGCAGCTCAAATAAGTCCTGGTACTAATACTGCCTTAAAAGTAAGTCCTGGTACTCAGTACCAGTGAGTACCAGCAGAATTTCACCCCTGGTTTTGACGAAAATAAGATGGAACTATTTCCCATCTAAATTAGTTATTGCATGCAAATTAAAAAATATGATGAAACCCGAGCACTTTTGAAAAGGTGGACCCGTATTTTTCAGGTATAGACCAAAAATAGTGAAATGGAGTGAAAAGTATGAACATATGTTCCAAATCGGGGTGCAACCCGAAGATATCTGTTAATTAGATGGCTGTGGTCATGGGGTACAAAAAAACAATTTGAAAGTTAAAGACAAGATCAGAAAACTTATAATTATTATTTATTAGTCTCTATTTCTATCCTTTATTATTTTATTTTCTATTCAATAAAAAACCAGATTCAAATGTAAAATAGCACAGAATTAAAGACAAAATTGGAAATATGGTAAAATTTAATACAATGTAAAGTACATCATATAATTTTTATCCAGTCTTGTGCTAGGGTTTAAATTTTTTAATGTGATTTACCTAATTTTTTAACTCTACGTGTTTTTTATATTATGAATACACACACACACAAGTACAAAATGATTACAGGCCAAACACTGAATAAAAAAAAAACAACCTTATGTATCTTTTTCTTTTTTTTTGATAGGTACATTGTTTAAAAATGATAATATAATGAAAAATCATTTAAACCTGTGTCCAAATTTCGCATGAAGAATTGCCAAATTTAGAGCAGCATAACGAAAACTTCGTGTCGTCTCCTCTGTAACTGTAACAGCTTTTGAATCTTGGGGAACAATCAAGGTGCTTCGATCAAAGTGATGATACAGACTCTCTACGGCTCCACAGAACTCTCGAACACGAAGATTGTTGAGGAAGCTTAAATAATGCTTTAAGAAAAATACTTAAAATAAGTGCATGATAATTTTTTTTTTTTCTGAATGAATGTTGGAAAAAAAACAATTTTGTTTACTTCTTTTGGACATTGAGATCATGCAATAAATACACAACCACACATTGCAGCTACCAATTCATCCTATAACACAGAAGTTGTAGTGGTATGAAGAGTAATTCTCTATACATAGTAACTGCACTAAATCAGTAATTTTCATGAAATTAGCTCGTATATTAAAACATTTTGATTGTATCTTTATTTCTGAGGTACTTTTCCATTTCTCTACTGGATTGAATACAATTACATGATGACTAGTATATCAAATAAATTATTGAGTGGGAGGTGTAAAACACATCTAAAGTGAAGCCACTGGGAATAGATAGGATTTTAAGTAGCATAACATGAAACTAGGCAACTTAAAAGTTAGATTGGGTAAAAAATGAACAACATTCGTAAATCTTAAACACCAAACCACAGATAACTTGCTCATAGAAATGTATAAACTAATCACACAAAAGAAATGGTTTTAGAATACTCAGCTGTTAGCATACGCAATTTTATGAAAAAAGAAACTCACTGCTTCTGTAAGCTCAGGATTCCCTTTATGGAAGTCTCGTATTTTTTGTTGTAGTTGAGGAGGTGGTAATGCTTCCCTTTCATTGATATGAAGAAGAGCTACCTGAAAACATACATTCCATTCTATCAGAGGCAAAGAGTTACCTGAAAACATACATTCCATTCTATCAGAGGCAAAGAGTTACCTGAAAACATACATTCCATTCTATCAGAGGCAAAGAGTTACCTGAAAACATACATTCTCATTCTATCAGAGGCAAAGAGTTACCTGAAAACATACATTCCATTCTATCAGAGGCAAAGAGTTACCTGAAAACATACATTCCATTCTATCAGAGGCAAAGAGCTACCTGAAAACATACATCTCATTCTATCAGAGGCAAAGAGTTACCTGAAAACATACATTCCATTCTATTCTATTAGCGGTGTATGGATTATGTATGTCATTGATCAGGCATTAAAAACCAAATCCATATTTGTTGGACATACCTGACAAACGATATATGTCACTGACTAGAGTACGATAAACCAAATCTGTTCTATGAAAGGCATTTACTAAATTATGTATACCACTGACCAGGGCATAAAAAACTAAATGTATTGTTTGAGAAACATTTGGTAAATTATATACATTACTGACCAGGGCATGAAAAACTACACTCATAATTGCTCAAGATGCAAGTAAATGAATTAAAAGCAGTTCATTTTGGATGAAAGAAGAAATGGAAGAGAAAGAGAGAAAATGAAGATTTTAAAATAAAACCAATCATAAGTAGACTCAAACCTACGAGGTTAACCACTTCAATTATGTTCATGATTTACTCTTAAAATTATAAATCTCTATAAGTAATACAATTTTTTTCTAAGAGAGATGAAC
>NW_013666514.1:56732-73226 GCF_000517525.1 Limulus polyphemus
CTTTAAAGGATAAGAACAAAATAATTTTTTTCTTTCTTTACATACAATATATTAGTTGATATTATAATTTGTTGAAACATTTGTTTTAGAAAAATCAAGAACAAAGTTTGATTTCATTTTTACTGAAATTCATTACAGCTGGGCTAGTACCATAAAAGGCAGTGTGACAACATGTATTCATGTTGTAATGTTTTGATTGCAATATGTGTGAAGTATGTATTCATATTGTAATGTTTCAATTATAATACATGTGAAGTATGTATTCATGTTGTAATGTTTCAATTATAATACATGTAAAGTATGTATTCATGTTGTAATGTTTCAACTATAATACATGTGAAGTATGTATTCATGTTGTAATGCTCCAATTATAATACATGTGAAGTATGTATTCATGTTATAATGCTCCAATTATAATACATGTAAAGTATGTATTCATGTTGTAATGTTTCAATTGTAATACATTTTATATTTTTTAATGTTCTTTTCATGTAAACATTTAATTTTGTCATAATTTTAAGATGTCATAAAATAAAACCAATCATAAGTAGACTCAAACCTACGAGGTTAACCACTTCAATTATGTTTATGATTTACTATTAAAATTAAAATTATAAATCTCTATAAGTAATGCAATTTTTTCTAAGAGAGATGAACTAAAAATATGCCCATATATGAGGCTTAGTTTCACATAAAATCTCATAGATGGCAGCCAGCTCAAAATTTTCAGTTTGTCGTCAATTGTATTGATCGGGTCTTATCTTTGCACTTCTACCTGGTATTGTTACAGGGATAAATAACTTATTAGTTTAAACTTGTTCATATAATTTTGTATGCATTAATTATTACACGTTTAGATCAATAAGAAGCGATACTGTCTAATAGGTTATTTTTTGTTAATGTCTTGAAAGAAAAAAAAAATATTGTAATGATTATCTGGTGCATAAGACGAGTCATAGTTTTATCATTATATTTACATGTATACACACAAACAAGCATAAAAAATAAATATTGTTGGAGGTTAGTTTGTTTGTAGTTAAGTACAAAGCTACACAATGGGTTATCTGTGCTCTGTCCACCACGGGCATCAAAACCCGGTTTCTATCGTTGTAAGTTCGCAGACATACTGCAATGCCGCTGGTTACCTTTACAAGTTTTCTGTCACAGAGTTGGAGACAGAAAATATGTTGGTTACAAAAAGCTTTAAACTGAATTGCAGTCAATGGTGAAAAAGTTTTAATAACTAAAAAGGTTTGGGTTATAGCGATTACATCCACCACATACATTAGTACAAAGTGCACGTGAAAATTATCTGTATATAACAATTATGGTTTGAAAAAAGTTAAAAACCATCATTTAATGTGACTACAGTTAGTAGGAGTCTCAACTTCATAACTCTATCATATAATGATACATAGGGACTTGAAAGGTTAACTAACGCTCGGTGATAATTCGCAGGAAACAAAAAAGGCAACTTGTAATGAATTAAAGATAGCTGATAAGTAGTAAAGGTTATATTTATTATTAATTCCAACTGTAACTATACAAAAAACTGTGAAGTGAAAATTTCTTTTTTTGCCCCTGTGATTTATTTGGTGGTATAAATGTTTGTGCAAAAGAAATGTAAAAAGTAGAGTTTAGGAATTATCATATTTAAACACTGGTTGCTCCATCCATACTTTATGTTTGTAAGACTAACAAAATATGTTCAGGTGCACGGCTGCTAGATTTTGAAACAAATATAAGCAACATCATTACCAATCACCATTAAGTATAGCAATTATGTAAGAAAAAAGGTATAGTAACACAAAATAGCAACAAATATTATAGCAACTGTAAAAATAAAGCAACATAAATCTGTATGACATACTATGTTGAAACTGTCATAAGATTTCCTTCCTTACCCATTTAAGCCATCTCCAAGCTTTATAAGTGTTATTTGTTTTATTATAAGATTTTCTAAATGGGAGTTCTCACCTGCTGTGCAATGAAGAATTCTGCCTGTTTCTGCGAAGCCATCACTTGAGTTTCTTCCATTTCCCTAAAAAAACAAACAGCAGAAATTATTTAGTTACAAGCATACTTCTGTTAACAAATCTGTAAATTCATTACCAAATACATTTTCAGATTAGAAAAAATTTTAACTTCTGAGATAAAGCTTCATCTCTGTACACATTTCCACTCATCCTCCCCACTTCCAGTGCACACTTTTGTCTTGCCTCATAAAAGAATAATGTTAGTACAAGTACATAGGGGGAATTACTGTGCATGGAAGTTGTGTCACCCTCCTACCGGTGGATGGCTTTTGTCTCATGATGTGAAATTAAGAGGGAGTTACCTCAAGGCTAGCGGGATACAAATCTCTTATGCAGAAACGAGAGGAAGGTAGTTTAACTGACTGAGAAGATGAGTTATTCTCTTGCAATCAGGAAACTTGCATCAAATAAAAGTAATGATAGGCTTAATAAAAATTGTGAAGAGTTACCAAACAGTTTTTGCCCAACTAATCATGGCACTGTCAGGTGGAATTATCAAACTTTTACAAATACTGCTGTTCTTGCAAAATGGAAACTCTCCATCCTTTCAAGAAAACAACTTTCACCATTCCTCTTCATCAAAATATTATCCCCTCACCCCAGACACATACTTGTTTTGCACTAAAAAACAAACAAAAATAAAAGTGTAAAGAATTTTCAGTAAAATGCATTATGAAAAGTGCGGAAGAGTAAATGCAAATAGCTGCTGACAAAAAAGTAAATAGTAGTAGATCTATTTGCCAAAGAAGATTTTTCCCACGTTTCATATCATAAAGATTTTACACGTGTGCTGAAGACTGCCACAAAAAATTTGAAAGTGCCAGACCGTGGTTATTGATGAAGAGGCAGAATTTAGCTTTATTTGTAATGATGCTGAAGAAAATATAATTAGAGGATTTGTTTGTTTGTAATCAAGCACAAAGCTACACAATGGGCTATCTGTGCTCTGCCCACCACGGGTATCGAAACCCGGATTCTAGCATTGTAAGTCTGAAGACATACCGCTGTGCCACTGGGGGCAATAATTAGAGGAAGCAGTGAATAAATGAATATGATTAAGAAATTATTTGTAGTTTATGGAAGACAATACACCTCAATTCTATAACCTCCACTATAAAACAGACAAGGGAGAAGAGACAAGCCGTATCTAATACAGTATGTGAAAGAGAATGGTTGATGGTTTCTCAGCAAATATAAACTTATGTTTTGGGATGGGCAGAAAAATTCTAAAAAAAAATAATCTATAATTGTATCGTTTACAGACAAGATTCCTCTAGCTGTGCAGAAATTTAAGCTTGAGCTTTATCTCTTTGTGAATTATACTCTGTATAAATGTTACAAAATTCTAAAATATTTTTGAGTCAAAATTGTTGCAATAGAGTTAAAATTATCATATTCATATAAAAAAAAAAAACTCGATTAAAACTCGATATCTGAAAGGTGCTCACCAGTCAGGAAAGGGATAAACTTAGAGGATGCATAAAACATACAAGCATAACCAAAAAATTTTTCAGATAGCATAATATTTTAGGCCAGAAAGTTGCTTGAATTTGTAATTTCTTTTAAGTCATCTAATTAAACAAAAACACACTTAATATATACACACCTAGAATCATCCACAGGCAATGTTTCATCAATCAGTGAGTTGTTTTGTTGATCTTCCCCAAAAGCAGTAGTATAATACTGACAGAACTTTCTATGGACATTGGCCACATGACTGAAGGTAAACTTATCAAAAACTAGAAACATTCGACGAATAAACAAGCCTGAAATATAAGGGTACTTCTTGTTTCACTCAAAAATACATTATGCATTTTGAGTGTGTTATGTGTGTAAATATATGTAAACACACACACACACTACATATAATAATCAGTAATTTGTTTGTAAACCACCAATCAATTAATAAGTCAGGCAATTATTAAAAAATACTGACAAATTCTGAGCCATTCCATTACATAAATTATTAATTAATAATAACAGACCTAAATATTTTTTATGTTACCTCATGTTTCTGTTTTTGCTTAACATCTAGGCATCTACAATCATGGAAAAACTTGTGAAACTTTCTTAAAATAATCACAAATATTTCAAAGTTTACAACTTTAGTTTATTTACCTAATAAACATCCATAATGTTACTGTTGTAAGCTATATTTTTAATCTTAGCTAGAGGGAACTATGGGTATTAATGATGACTGTAAGATCAGAAGATTTAATAAGACAGGCCTAGAACATCTAGAAAACTCTTAAGAATGTGACAAAAAGTGTTCTAGCAAATTCGAAGTTAGATTATAAATACAAGACAGTTGTGAAGTGTGGGGAATGATTTTTGAGCTAAAGAGTGAACTAGCCAGCTTGTTAGCAATTGTGGTTACTTTGTACAAGTCGATTTGTTTTATGTTAGTTAGAATTATGTAGGCCTACAGCAATTCATGACAGTGTACAAGTTTTTAAGATTGTAGGAATGTTAAAGGAGGAAATAATATAACATATTATTACCAAGTGGACTGAAATTTGAATTATTTTCACCAGATACTTTAAAAGAACCTTCCAATGAATGAACTATGCTAATATACTATCACTGTTCTTTTCTTGCATAATTATCATGTGTATATTTCATATCTAATAACCAACCATGACTGAGTTTACAGGATCAAGTGCAAGTAAAATGCATCAAAAGGCCATCAATAGAGATTATATAATAAAAGAAAAAAAAAGTCTGATTACTGGCAATTGAATAGTTGGTAATCAGCTAACTTACATGTTGGTATATACTTAACAGTATTATTTTCAGTAAAATCTCTTTAGTCCAGACCAGATGTCACCAATGTGGATTATTTTTTTATAGGCAAATGTTCACCATAGAATATTTAATCAATAATCCATATATTTGCCATCAGAATCTGTACAGATATCTTTTATAACAAAAAGCACTTCTTATGGATAAATTATTTGGTAATCTCTACATGACTTCACGACAGTAAAGTAGCAGTAAATCAGAAGAAGAAGAAACTGGGTGATAATTCCTGACCACAAAACATTTGCACTAATGTGTGGATATCTGTTTACAAAAGTTTTTCTTAGAACAACTTTAACTTACATTGGCTACCAGTTTATGACAATTTTTCTGAGAACAGCCCTCACAGTAGGGATATACATATAAACTAGAACAGATGCTATAGTCACATCAAGTTACAATGCTCCAAAATAAAACATGATGTTTTTTTATACAAAAAAGCAAATCCATGTGCAAGCCTTAATACCATCAGTAGGTATTTCAGTGTAGAATGAGAAGTCCTCATAAGCAAGTCCACAAATCTGACATTCTTCACAGCAAAGTAAAGTAGATAAATATTCAAATATTCCAGGAGATTCAAATCAACAAGAGCAAGACATTCAAAGCATGCAAACATGGAGCAAGCTATGTACATTTGGATGTGTGATGTTACTTCAAGAAATGTGTATGTTAATTACAAAATGCATGTAGAGGAAGCTAATCAGCTTGGACAACAGCTTGACATAAGAGTTTGGATATTCCGGAGGATGGCAGCAACACTTCCAAGGACATTTTGGAATATCAAAGACAAAACTGGGAGGTAAAGCATCAAGTGTCAATCAAAATGCAACTACTGTAGGTAAAGAAGATCTATGAAAGGTTCTGGCAGGATATGGACTGGCAGACATCTACAATTGAGATAAGACTAGTATATTGGAACCTAGTCATTCTTTGGCAAATTAACAAGTTCAAGGTATAAAAAAAAACTTTAAAGACCACATAACAGTTGCTTTGTGTGGTAATGAAAATGGTAGTGAAAAACTGCAGCCAATCATATTTGTGAAACCTGAGTGGTCAAGATGCCTTGGAAGTGATTTCAACCCTGCTGTCCATGCAAATCTGCAGGTGGCATAAGATTGCCTTGAATACATCAGCATTGTTCTCGGGACAGCTGGAGGACTTGAACCAAAGGAGGTCTCAAAGAAGAGAAAATTCATTTGCCTTGTGGACAATGCTACTAGTCATGCTGCACCATATCAAGAGCTGTCTAATGTAACACTGTACCATCAAACACCAAATCAGTGATACAGCCTATGGATGCTGGCATAACTTGGCCATTCAAACCTTACTACCACCACCAGGTGATTAACAAGTAAACAGAACATGAAGAAAATAATGGTCCACAAACTGTAAATGTCCATGGTGTTTCACAAATGGCAAGTTACACTTGGTCCAGTGTTACTATGGAAACTATCAAAAAGTTCAAGATTTTGCCTAAACAGACAGAAACTCTTGAGCCAGTTTAGATGTCAAAGTCATTTATGAGATTGCTTATGGCATTCATACCTTAATCTTGAGCAGTAATAATGCTGTGTTAGCTAATCAGTTGTTCAGCATCAACACAACAGAACCATCTGGTCAAGAGTTGTCAGATGAAGACATTATTTTCACCATGTGACAGTGTATCCGTCATCGAAATGATCCAGCAGTTGAGCCAGTCAGTTTGAATAAAATACGATCCAACCTAAACGATGTCATCATATGATTCAAATAAACCAGTGATTTATGCAAAGATAATGGTTTAAGTTATTTGATTAAAATTGCTGGGTACCTTCAAAATAAAAAAAAACTGTAGTTTAAAAGTTGACTGTGATTACATCTTTCTTTTGAAAGTGATTTGTTGTACATATGACCATTACTATGTACTTTGTATTTTCTGTAAGCAAGCATGTAACTGGTTTGAGCAAAATGATGTTTTATGTGAAGATAACGAAATGGCATTTTGATGATAAAATTTTTTAAATTATTGATGACATAGAAAATAATAAACTGATAAGTTTATTATACATACAGTTGCTTTTTGTTCATCAGTTTCATGCCCATCCTTACATATTTGAACCTTTATATTCATTGATCAATAATGCACGCTATTAATAGCATCCACTGTATTCAAAATGATTGATTTGACTATCTGGATATCTTGAAATATGAATGAATTAGTTCCTTAAAAATGTGTTTGGATTAACGAGGTTTCGTTGTATTAATTTATTACCTTAAATATAACAATTTAACCAAGCACAATTAAACTTATTTATGAAATAAATTAGAAGGTGTGAGGTGATATCATGGCTCTATTGCCTTATGAATGAGAAAGCAAAGCAGTGCCTAAATCAGTACATCAGTGTCATATGAAGCTCTTTTTAAACTTAGCTCTATGTACTGGATACCCTTAATAATTGAAGCAAAGTATGAAGTGATAAAAATATATACCACAATAATTTAATGAGAAACCAAAAAAAAAAAGGTTGCTGTGGTAACTTTCTTAAAAGAAAAAGCTATCTTAAGTCTTCCCCTACAGTCATAAATTTTCACTGAATAAAAAAACCTTATGTTTATTTAACAGTAAAACATTTTTATTAGCATATTTTGTACTATTACATCTGACCTCAATAAAGGTCGTAAAAAACAAATATGCTAAATACATCTATAGAGTGAACAAAGTGAATATGCACAATTTAATCTTAAAATTCAATAAATATTCTACAGTAACTTACCGAGGATACTGCTTTTGTGAACTGTTGGGGTTTGGTGAGTAGGATCTACTAGTAAATTTTCCAGCGATTCAAAATAATCCATTATTGCAGCTACACCTTTAGTTTTTAACTCCTCTAACCTAACGAACAAAATAAAAGTGAACTATGAGCAAAAACATTGTAGAAAATTATCCATTAAATTTACAGCCCATAATAGAACCCAAAAAATCA
Source organism: Limulus polyphemus (assembly GCF_000517525.1). Classification (NCBI taxonomy): domain Eukaryota; kingdom Metazoa; phylum Arthropoda; class Merostomata; order Xiphosura; family Limulidae; genus Limulus; species Limulus polyphemus. The sequence goes on from NW_013666514.1 coordinate 64,531, forward strand.
TACATTTCTTGTTCTGATATTACTTGTATAATATACCCGAACACAGAGGGTTTACTGCACTTCATAAGAGTGACTTCCATATGCTAATTCAGTGACATCTAACCACAGAATCAAGTCATATGCCTCGAGTGACATTCATCACCGATACATATTTTGCTCATAACACAAATTCTCAAATAATTAACAGTGCAATGCACCAGGACAGACTTATAACTGGAGTAATATGTCACAGCCTTTTCTGATGAAAGATATTCATACAGCAAGATTATTAAATGATGTACATCAAAGGACACAACATTCTCAGTTTCAATATACCCCATGGAAGTGGGAGAAACTCAAACAAAACAACGTTTAGAAGAGCAACATTCTCTAAAACAACACTTAATTGTTAAGGCAAGGGTAATGCACCATAAACACCAATCTGGTGTGATGCCCTCATCTGCAACTTGAAAACTATGGTATAAAATAAAACTATATGACCATAAAGACACTGCAAAGAAGCTGGACATATCTCTAAGCACAGTTGATAAGATGACACTGAAGAATATGAAAATAAATTCACAAGCCAAAGTTCCAGCAACACCTTGAAATCAACATCTGCTTTCATGAGAAGGATGGCTGAAGAAATGGAAATCATAGCAATCCAATTTGCATCAATCAAGTTCCTCATTGTAGCTCCAATGGACTTTTGAGACTTTGATCTGTGTAGAAATGGTCAAATGGAATCTGATGTACACTTACAGTAGAGGGTCTGTGAAAAATTTTGAAGAAATGTGGTCTAAGATTGACCTTGTCATCTTTTGTAGAGTTTGTTACAATTAAAATTGAAATGTCTGTCAATAAAATATAACCACAGTCATCAAACTGAGTACAAACAATGCTATATGTACTTTTATGTCCAATAGAAGACCAGGTACATCATTCTCATTAAGTCAAATTAATTCTCAGTAATTAAACTTTTATATTAGTTGGCATCATCAAGCTATTTTCAGTCAAGCTAACAGTCATTGTCCAAATCTTTATAATCAACTGGTGTTAAAGTTTTACTGTGACCATGTTAACAGCAACATGTTGTAAGTGCTGCAGTATTCATATAACAGATACTTCTGTTTTGCAGTTATGAATAATAATAAAAAAAATTAAGTTTGCTCTGATTGTCCTGATATATAGTAAATAAACCAAACTTATAATAAAACAGTTTAATAGAATTTAGGTATATGATATACTTATAATAAGCTACAAATCTGCAATATGAAAATTAAAGTTATAAATAGCAAACTGTTGATTGCTTTTTTGTATATTTAAATTCATACAGATTATAAAATTTAAATTCAAAACCTATTCTCAAAAATATAATTCAAGTAAACACAGTTTTCCAAAACAAAATTTGCCTGATGCATCTGCCATTTCTAAACCTTTATTGAAACGTTTTTCAATTAATAAAAGAAAACAAATAAAGAATGCTTCATTACCAACTTTCTTGGTCCTTTCCAATGCTTACTTGTTTCACCTACCTCTCAAGGAACTGTTGGTAAGTCCTGGGGTGCAGGATAGGTTTCACCATATCATTAAAGCTCTTTAAATCCATATCAGGACTCTAAATATTTTTATAACAGATAATCAGAATGAGTGTTAACATATGAATAAACAGTGAAATATTGTTGGTATGTTTTAATAGAAAAACAAAGATTTCTGTGAGGTGGGTAATAAATATGCTGATGAGCCATACAGCAGATCTCTTTATGCAATGTACCACAAACACCAATCGTAACTATGTAAGATCAATTAACTGTTTTAAGATTACATGTCAAAAAAGAAAACCACAAAAAAAAGTGGTCACAGACTAAATTAATGTTGCACATTAAGAATAATACCATCAAAATGTCTTAGACATGCAATTGGTAAAAACCAACTCTGTAAGTTAAGAATAAGGAGAATCAGAAAAAACAAAAACACTTTGTGTTATAAAAGAGACATACTTAAAATAATATTACAAACATAACTTAGTCTAGAAATTAGCAAATCCAATTTTCAACTTCCACAATCCTGAATTCAAATCCTCAAACAGAATTACTATATTTTCCCCCAAGTATAATGCACATCCAATTTGAAAGGTTAAATTTAGGAATGTTTTTTTTTTTACCCATCAATTGTACAAAATGTATTGAATAGTCTCTAAATACAGTAGAAAACTATCTACATGTTAAACATTTTTGGAAATCTTTGATTGAAATTTTGTTTATGTGTCAATTTTATAAAATTTATATGTGGTAACACACCAATCTAATCATTCATCTTCACACAAATCTTCATCATTGCTAGAATTGTTGTTACCATCAGATTTTCTTCCATGAACCTGTGCTTCATCCTCTTTTGATTCTCACAGAATGTCATCATCCATTGCATTGGATATACAACATTTTTTGAAACCTTTAATGATTTTCGATGGTAGATTTTAGTAAAATACCTAATAAAATTGAACATATGCAAATATAATGCACAGTCAATTTTTCAGGAGGTATTTGGAAGAGAAAGTGTGCATTATATTGGGATAAATATGGTACTATAAACAAAAACAGTTTACAATTAAAGGCCCATAATAATATTCTTCATATGATAATAAAGCTCATTAATTATTCCATAATAGCTATTTTAAAGTTGTTATAGGACTTTATAGAAATTGATTGGGATTGTATAGGATCAAGTGCGGATGGAGAGAGTTTTCTTCAAGTAGTTAAGGATTGTTTTCTATACTGAATATTTAGAGAGCTAAATTTATTTTTAATCACAAAATGAGGATGATACGCAAGGGAATAGTTGAGGAAGTGATTACTGCAAAACTAAGTTACACTGAGATTGTATTTTACCCGGTAATGTTATGCATACATTTTATTTTTTTAACTTTTCTTAGATAGGTATGTTGACACGAACTACATTTAATTTTTTTCAAGATGTTTTTTTGGCACATGTGTGATGTTCAATGTTTTTTTGCAAAACATTACACTCCTGAGGATGACGCAAAATATACGTTTAAACATGTAGAGTGTATGAGATTGTTTTCCAATCACGTCGGGGATTTTACCACTTTTTAACCTTGTACAGTAAGTTATTATTTTAATATTTTATTTTAATAATTTGGAGACTGGAAACAATCTCATTTTATTGAATTGTGTATAAAATAATCGTTGTCTTTCAATAAAACTTTTTAGTTTTCAAAATTACATTTAATTTGATTTCTGAAAGCAAAGGGATATGTAGAAATAGTTGCATCAACTTGTTCCTTTTTGTTTTTAACTACCAGTAAATTAACCTTTTATTCATATATTATGCTTTTGATACAGACTACCTTGTTACCAGTGTAGTACCTGAAGGTGCAGTGTTTGGGCCTTTCCTTTTTCTCATTTATATTAATAATACTGACAAGGTCATAATTAGTAAAGTTTGCTAAGGATATTAAACTCTTGAGTATTTCTAGCTGTATTGAGGATGTTGAGATATTACAGAATGACTTGATCAATTAATAAGTTGAACATTTCATTACAAGTTACAGGTAAGCATAATTTGAATCCCACATTTAATATAGATGGAAACCAGCTCAATAGCATGAGTGAAGAGAAATGATCTTGGCAAAATAATGGATAAGCCATCCAAGCAACACTCTGTTGTTAGTAGTAAATGTAATAGAATTTTTCGACATATTGACTACACAAAGGTAATTCTTTCTTTATAAACATCACTAAGTAGGTCTCACTTAGAATACTGTCTAAATTTCTGGGATTTTTATCTAAGAAAGGATATAAATTTATTGGAAAGGGTTCAAAGAGAGTTACTAGGAATAAACCAGAAATGGAAAGGTTATCTTACAAGGATAGGTTAAGATCACTTAGTTTCTCTTGAAAAAAAAAAGAAAAAAAAGAAGTGTAAATGATTATCAAAGTGGTCGACAGGATACAAGCCTATGATTTCTTTGTGCTGTATTATGAAGACAACAGGAAAAAGAGAAAAAACATTTCATATTTGCAAAAGACAGGCCAGGCTTCAGTTAAGATAATTTTATTTTTTAACGGGATATTTGTTTTACAAAACGAGTTACATATGGAAGTGGACTAGGCCAATTTGCTTAAGTAAAAGGGGCAGGAGGAATGAATGATTTCTTGAAAAATAGAGGGTAAGTTAATTATATTTTTCTCAATGGTAGGTGCAAAGGACAGTCTAAAGCAGGAATCTCCAAAATATGGCCCGTGACTTCAGTTTATCCTGCTTGCCAACAGTTTATTAAAGTAATAATACAATTTCTAATATTACAAAAACAAAAAATAAAATATACATCTCTACTTAAAAAGCCTAAAAAGATCTACCTTCCGGCCCTTGTCAAAGTGGTTTGGAGGCCCCTGGTCTAGAATGACCAAGTGATCCCTTGTTGTCTTTATGTTTTGTTACTTTCACAATTATCATGGTTTTATTTTTCAAACTTTCTTCTTTACAAACTATGTGTAAAATATGGTCTTACTGCATATTTTTCAATAATTCTAGTACATTTTAAAGAAATAAAAAAATTTAATTATTTATTTTGAAAGTTTATTCCATCAAGGAATTTGATAACTATACTTAATTTCTCACTCTAATATTCATAAAAGCACACACACACACACACAGAAAAGTATCAATACAAGTAGCTTATATTCAAAATTTTATTTATATCATTCAAGGATGTAAGAAAATAGTAGTTCACAAGTTTCTTACTTTTGTTTAGGGTAATATTTTAACTCTAGGCTTGTTTCAAAATAATTACACAGTATATTGAGATAAAAGATTATGAGAATTTATTGCTTTTTTGCCACTTTCTTTTTATCACATGTTTAAACATCTAACAGAGTTTAACTGAAACAGAAGTTTTAAAACCAAATGGAAATAGAGTTTTGGAATTTCTGCAATAATAATTATATTTATTTTACAACAAAAGTTGAACAATTGAATTTGTACCTGTAAAAGTTTCAAAGTAATGATAGCAAAATCCCGTTGCTGTAGATTAGTATGTTCCCAAACATCATCTGTTTGGCCGAGCAATGGATTAATCATTCTTGCTTTGTTTTTTACCACACAAAATTCTCTGATCAAGACCAAAAGAGCAAGTTTATGTGGAGTTACATGATCTTTCCCAGATTTGCGTTGACTTGTAGTCACAGAAGGAGGTTCCGGGGCCATCTTATTTTTAACCTTTAGACATATAAATATAGTAAAAAAATATCAGAAAAATTTATCTAACAGCTAATGTATGTAAATAGAACAAATCATGAATAGGTATTATTACTCAATAGCTAGTCCAAATATTACTGTAAATAGCTAAAAATCATTAACTTCTTTTTAATTATGGTCATAAAGCAGTTAATATATAACCCATTTTGATCCCCTTTCTACAAGAAGAACTTTAAAATACTGAAAACACTGGCTACTAGAATGGTACCAAGTTTATAAAATAGAACTATCAATGAAATAAAAAAAGTATCAAAGTTTCCATCTTGTTTCAAATGAAGCAAAGAAGAATTAAAAATAAGCTTTATTCATATGTTTAGAGTTTTGAATGGTTTGGATAGTCCTCTTATGGGTGGTCTGTTTGACTCGTGGAATGAGATTGTTGGAAATATATACTTTACTTTTAAAAAAGGAGATGTCAGTGAAGTTAAACTTTGATATACAGTATGTTAACTTGGACCAAAAATATTTTTGATTAGCTTCCAGCATGAGATTCTATTTTGTCTGATAATGTTATAAATGTATTTTATTTTTTAGCTTTTGTTAAATGGATACACGAGCTCAATTTATTTGATATATCGATAGGTGAAATGGTTACATCAACAACTTCTTTTCTTTTTAACTAGCAGTAAATTAACCTTTTACTTATATGTTAAGCTTTTGATACAGATTACAGTTTATACATATGGTTCACACAAACTTATTCACCAATTGTTAATTGAAGTTGGTGAAAAAAAAAGGCTCATAATGTTACAACTTGTTTCAATGTATTTTTTTTTCAAAGTTGTAAGATTGAGGTAATAATTTAAAAAACTGGGTTATAACAGTGTAAGCAAGTAGCAAATATGACATTTGTTGTACATTTCAAAACTTCAAAGCTACCTACCGGTGAACTTTCAACACAAAAAATTCATTCAATCTTATGGGAAATTAAACAGTATTCTTGCTACTAATTACAAGAAAAGTTTTATACAATATCACATTTACACTTTAATTTCTCATAAGCTGCTTAAGGTAATATTAAGCTGTTTTTTTTATATTAAATATATTTAACACCATTAGTTGTACCTCCCATTAGTTTAAGCTCTGACTACATTAGTTAGTTAATACCAGCAATGTAACAGTTTCATATATGGTGTATTATTACATCATTAGTTAAGTTACATGAGTTTTTGCTAATTAATATTCACTACTGTTGCAATTTCCTTTTCTAAGTCTTATTTTTATTATCACTGAACTTTCTTGAATCTTATCATATTCACTTTTAGGCTTTTATTGGGGATTTTATTTATTTATTTCTTAATGATCACTCCATGTGTTTTGCAAGATGATCGAAATTGATTAGGGTCTATAACTTAAGTAAGAAAAATAGATTTACTTTTGATTTAAGTACATAGCATGCTCTGATTGGAATACTGATTAGTAATTAATGTAAATTATACTTTTATTTAATCTTGTGTGAGCTATGGTTTAGCATTTACAACTTACACTGCGATCATGGACGTTGAATAGCTACGATACAGTATTACTACTACTAGTAATCCCTAATTTAGTTCAGTATTTAGATTTAGTAGTAGTACTACTACTAAAACTAGTAGTTACGTCTAATAACAGCCATTACTAACAGTAACATTAACAGTTCTATCTAACCAATACTCATATTGCGAAAAGGCAAAACTATTTTTACTTTTGCTGTGTTAATTATGATACAAAATTCTAGTGCTTGGTGTCTATTGAGCCAACCGGCCATCCTACATTACAAAATTCCAAAAACTGGTACGGATGGAAGTCTATCATGATACATCACCCACAATTTTCCTTTATACAAAGCATCAACAAATTTCAATTACCTACCACCTTAGCTAACTTCACAGAAAGGCGCCATTACAAAATTTCCTATCGTCGTATCGGAAAATTATAGTAAATTAATATTAGAAATAACATAATAATTATGGAAAACTAATAAATTTGAGCATTTAAAATATGAAAGTTATTTATTTATGAATGAAAAAAATAACATTTTCACGCAAAAGGAGTTTTTAAAGATATATGTTTACCACGAGACTTAAAAATATGTAATAATTTGAAATTTCAAATATATTTGTCTGTTTTGGTCGCTGGTTTGCCCTATTGTAGAGTTGTGAATTTCGGAGCTGGGGAAAGAGGTTGGAATACGCGCGATCCCACAAAATATTACCCCAAAATGTAAGCTGTGGGTGCGTTATAAAAGTGACAATCAACCACTTAGTGTGAACTGTGGTTGGTAGGGTGCTGCTGACAGGCTGTCTTCCATCTGGTCGATTGTTCAAAATTAAGGACGTAGCAGATAACCTTAATAGCTTTCTCGTAAATACAAAATACAATAAAAAATACACAGATTTATTATATTTATTGGCATTTTTTTCAGGCAAACTATATACATATCACTACTTTCAGGATGTTTCTGCAACTCTTAAATTTATTGAAATTAACGATGACGATTTTATAAAAACCTTTCAAGAATATTATTCATTGATCTTATTTTTTTCGTGTGTCATATTTTTACTTAATATTTCAAGAGAATAGTCCATTATGTAGTTTTGTACTTAACAATAAACAAATAAACAAAAGCCTATTGTTTATTTGTTTGTTTGTTGTTAAGTAGGTCGTTTTTAACTCTTCTCCAATTCACCTATATTTACATATTTCTTTGTTTTTCTGTCATTTTATCATCTTACAAGTTCATTCATGTCATTTCACGAAGAAACTAAACATATGCAGTAAACGAGAGGTAGAAAGGAGAAAAAACGTGTTAAAGCATGGACAATGATAAAATACAATAATAACCACAAAGGAATGAAGAAATAAGGAAGAACGAAAATGCAAAACATAACATAACGTTTAGGGACAACAAGGGACCTATTGGTCCATCTCGGCTGTCCCATCCTTTAAGCTAAACTATTATAAATTTTAAAAAATCTTAAATAATAATAATAATCCCTGTAGACTCCCACTGGAGCATAGGGCCCCAACAACACCTCGCCGACGGAAATTGTTGTTGCAGTAATTTTTTAGCAGGTTGGTTTTTACAGGGCGGAGTTGCTAGCCCCGCGCCCAACCCTCCTCCTTTCTCATCCTGGACTTGGGACCAGGCAATGGTGGAAAAAAATCTTAAAGCCAGCCCTTATCATTCATACAGTTATAAAGCTTTCTCTTAAACTCCCTTAAATTTACTGCCTCCACAACATCGGAAGGCAACCCATTCCAGAGGCTAACCATCCTGTTAGAAAATGAAACTGTCTTAGCTGAAGATGACTCCTACCATGCCCAAATTTATATTTGTGTTCCCTAGTCCTACTATTCTAATTGTTAAATATAAAAAATGATGATGCATCAACACTATCAATTCCCTTTACAATCTTAAATACCCCCAACTCGTATTTTTTTCTAAGAGAAAATAATTT